>NC_140169.1:108436028-108461028 GCF_963971535.1 Notolepis coatsorum | reverse complement strand
ACCCACTATCCTGGAAGAGGACCTGAAGAGTCGTATAGCCTCCTCCGCACGCCCACCTCATTAGAGAGATCCATTAGAGTCACTTCATCATGGAAGCACCACGTCAAGCGAGTCCCACAGTGATGGAACACACAACAATGCACCCTGCGCCGTAAATCCTGTAACTCTGTGTATCGTCAGCGCAGCACAAAAGCCCTCCGCTAACACCTCCCTCCAACGGCCCTGTGGTGCTGTCGCCAGCGCTGTCACTGCCGCTAGCCGCCGCCACTGCGGGAGAGTGAGAGATGAAAATGATTCATCTGACGTTTGTTGTGCTCCTCAGTAAATCAGCCAGAACAAGTAAACACATTTATGCTCCTTATGTAACACAGAATGAGACGGGGGGGGGGGGGGGGGGGGTTGTGTGAAGGCTTTCATCCTCTGTGTCCTTCAGGAGAGTGTAGAGGGCTTGATTTATGAGTTTGCTGTTGGAGCGTGCTGTCCTGAGGACGTGTGTGTGCGTGCATGTACGTGCATGCAGGCCTGTGTGTGTGTGTCTTTTGGAGGAGTGCTGGCAGCTAGCAGACAGCCTGGCCCAAACTGGCAGGCTGGTGATGATCGATGAAGGTCAGAGCTGCGTGTGAATAGAACAACACACACACACACACACACATACACAAATACAGACATTGACACACACACACACACTACACACATTGCGCTGACATTTCCACTCTAGGTGAGGTGCTCTTACACCTGACATTTCATACACCCCCCCCCCTCTCCTCATCCACAGTGTCATCAAGCTGATAGCCAATTAGCAGAGGCAAGGCTTCACTAACACACACACACACACACACACACAAATACAGACATTGACACACACGCACACACACTCACACAAATAATCATACATGTACACATGCATACAGTATACATACACACAACACTTTCTGAGCATACCCTCCACACACATAGTCAGTCACACTCTACCAGTCTAGGTCCTGGTCTACAGCTCCTTTGTCTACAGCATGTGCATCCCGTTGCTCACCTCCCTCCCGTGTCATTTCATTACCCCGGCTGGCCTCTGGAAGGCTGGGCAGCTTGGGAGCGTGTCTGGGCTCGGCCGGAGCAAACTAGCCGTCAAGTTTAAATCTACTGTAAATGGCCTGTCAACAGTGCTCAGTCTCGGAGCAGGAGAATGGGGAAACATCTCTGGTAATAGGCCCCTGTCCCACTGTAACTAACAGGCTGATATTCACTGCCCCCCATTGACTCCGTTCGGAACTGCATCACATTGTCAACTTGAGTGGAACTCAAAAAGACGGCGCTTTGCTCACTTCAGAATTTAAAAGAAAGATTCGGTTGTGTTTTCTGAAATTCCATTCTTTATTGTTATTCTGCCTTTGAGGACAGTTGTAAGTGTTTTGTGACGTACACTGCTGTGTTTGCGTCAGTAAAGCCCGGGGCAATTCACAGGTGGGACACTGTAGTGTGGAAAGTTAAGGGGAAAGTTAAGGGGAGGTTGAAAATGCCTGACTGTATACATTGAATTTGGTTACAAAATAAACTGTATTTATTTTATTTATTATCAAGTCTCTTAACTCTGAATATACCTGTACACCCCTCTGTATTACTGTTGAATGATTTTTTTTGAGTGTGCAGTACCTATACAGCTAAAGAGATTGGTTTTATCTGGTATCACAGCGGCTAAAAAGCTGATAGCATCACAATGGTTTCAACCGGAAAAAATTTGCCGGAAGGTCTGGATTCTTACATATTTCGATGTGATTTATCTAGAAATATCCACAGCAAGAATTTTGGGTTTCAGTGAATCCAAAATTACAATGTGGTCAGAAGTGGTGGAGAGAATAAAAGATAGCATATAATTGTAGTTAGGAGCGAATGATAATGGATGGATTATCCAAGGGGGGGCCCGGGGGGGGGGGGGGAGCGAGCGAGCGAGAGCATATGTGTAGGGTATTAGATAGCAGGTATTAGGTATATATCTTGTATAAGACATTTATTTAAAAATGGTGATTTAACTGGATGTGCACTGTTAATTAATGCTTGTATATCTAATTTTATGTTGTAATGTTTGTTTATTTGTTTGTTTAAAAAATTATAAAAAAATTAAATACAAAAAAAAAATTAAAACTGTATTTATTTCTAATACATTGTTATTAACATACTCAAATTGGCTAATATTTCACAAAATTGCAATGTTAGTTAGAACATAACTAAATAGTCTATAAAGTCTATCATGAGTTACTAAAAAGAAAAGACTTTGTATAGGGCAAAAAGAGGGTATTAGTGTAAAATACATCATACAATGGACTTTTATAAAAAAAAATATTAAAGCACTGTACAATTTTGGGGCAGTGAATTAATGTGAACATTTTGATATAATAATCGTTAAATGTTTAGTCAGTAGCTTGGTGTAGCCTACATTATGCAGCTCAAAAACAAATGATTGATGATTACTTTATATGTTTTATGAATCTACAGTATAGTTGTGGAGACAGAATATGGTAGTTGCATCTAAAGATGTGCCCAGTAAATCACCATTTTCACCTGTGAGGAACGGTAAAAAAAAACGAAACAAAAAAAGAAGAATTAAAGGCTGGGCACAAAGTTATACTTCAGTCTTGTTATTTCATGTACAGATCATGTCTCCACACTGTTATGATTGTATTTAGGGAGGTAACATCTTCTAGATGTGTGTGTGTGTGTGTGTGTGTGTGTGTGTGTGTGTGTGTGTGTGTGTGTGTGTGTGTGTGTGTGTGTGTGTGTGTGTGTGTGTGTGTGTGTGTGTGTGTGTGTGTGTGTGTGTGTGTGTGTGTGTGTGTGTGTGTGTGTGTGTGTGTGTGTGTGCGTGCGTGCGTGCGTGCGTGCGTGCGTGCGTGTGTGCGTGCGTGTGTGTGTGAGTTACAATCTGTAATTAGATTCACAAACTAAAGGTCTGTGTTAACAGGACAGGGCAACTGATTGCTCACCGCCTGGCATTAACCGTAGCAGACTGCAGTCAGTCACACACACACACACACACACACACACACACACACACACACACACACACACACACACACACTACACACATTGCGCTGACATTTCCACTCTAGGTGAGGTGCTCTTACACCTGACATTTCATACACCCCCCCCCCCCTCTCCTTATCCACAGTGTCATCAAGCTGATAGCCAATTAGCAGAGGCAAGGCTTCACTAACCTTTTCCATCTGTCTCTTTCTCTCTGACGTGATTCTCCACCTCTCATTTGCATCTCTGCAGACCTGAGACACAAGCGTGAAGACGTAGGCAATTTATATCAGTGCCTGTAGAACGAGAAGTTCATTCTGCAGTCATTGCAACAAGCAAAGATGAATATGGTTGTCTGATGTGTTATTATAGTTGTTGTTGTTGTTTTTTCAGTTTCTTTCTCTATTGAAGGTCACTTCCTGCCTGGGGGCTTTATGCAGATGATACATAGAGACGAGACAGTTATTTACTCTCTTTATTGTTCGGCGTGTCCATGTGGAAGGAAGCGCTGTCAGCTCAAGGTAGACACATATGACATATCTGTGTCTTCTGTTTAGATAATGAATGATGTGTCTCTCTGGAAAGAAGAATTGAACTGTCTCAATGGAGGAGGGTTTGTGCACTATGTTGATGTGTTTGTGTGTGTGTGTGTGTGTGTGTGTGTGTGTGTGTGTGTGTGTGTGTGTGTGTGTGTGTGTGTGTGTGTGTGTGTGTGTGTGTGTGTGTGTGCGTGTGCGTGTGCGTGTGTGTGTGTGTGTGTGTGTTATGTTTTAAATATCATCATTTATTATCGTGAAAAAATTCATTGTAGTTATAGCAAACATCTTTTCAAAAGACAACAAGCCCCATCGATGTAAACAAACAGTGATGCAGTGATGAAATACACTGACTGACCAAAGCCAGCTACATCTAGTGTTGAATGCATGGGCCATACTTGTAAGTAGGAGAAATGGATTGTAAGTTTTGGTCTTTTTGTAGTTAACCTTTTTTCTTCTTCTTATCCTGTAAAGGGATAGTTTGGATTTTGTGGACATAATTATTATTATTATTATTATTATTATTATTATTATAATAATAATAATAATAATAATAATAATAATAATAATAATAATAATAATAATAATAATAATAATAATAATAATAATAATAATAATAATAATAATAATAATAATAATAATAATAATAATAATAATAATAATAATAATAATAATAATAATAATAATAATAATAATGGATTCAATTTGTACCGCGCTCTACATTCGTGAGAATCTCAGAGTGCTACAGGAGATAAAGACAAAAGTTAAATGAATAAAACAATTTAAAATGAATAAAAACAATTAAAAAGACTAACAACCAGTGAAATGGAAGAACCTAAGAGTAAAATAAAATAAAAATGATAGTAAAATTAATAGAAGTAAAAATAAAAGTAAAAGAAAATTCAGGCAAAAGCCTTGTTAAAAAGAAATGTTTTTAGGCCCCTTTTAAAAACCTCGACGGATTGTGGTGCTCTCAGGTGGATGGGGAGAGCATTCCAAAGTCTGGGTGCGGCGGAGCAGAAGGCGCGATCGCCCATGGAGTGCAGCTTAGTCCTGGGGGCTTTGAGGAGGTAGGCTGTGCCGGAGCGGAGGGAACGTGAGGAGGAGGACTGGGGGGTGAGGAGTTCCTTGAGATAGGCAGGGGCACCACCGTGTACGCACTGGTGAGTGAGGAGGGACACCTTGTACTCAATTCTGTGTTCCACGGGGAGCCAGTGAAGGGATCTGAGGGTGGGGGTGATGTGATCATATTTGCGTACCCTCATCAGGATCCTAGCAGCGACATTCTGGATGGTTTGCAGTTTTTTAATGCTTTTGCTAGGAATCCCGATGAGGAGTGCATTGCAATAGTCCAGCCTGGAGGAAACAAAAGCGTGGACGAGTTTCTCCGAATCTGCCAGGGTGAGTGAGGGGCGGAGTTTAGTGATGTTTCGGAGGTGAAAGAAAGAGGTCTTGCAGAGGTGTTTGATGTGTGTATCATATGTGAGGTGGGGGTCCATTTTCACGCCCAAGTTGGTGACAAGGGTGGAAAGGGGAATGTCCTGACCGGAGAAGGAGATGGTGGTGATGGTGGTTGACCGGACCTGGTGTGGGGTACCGATCAGCATGGCTTGTGTTTTGGAACTGTTGACCTGGAGAAACCTGTGGTTCATCCACGCCTTAGTCTCCTCCAGGCAAGCGGTCAGTGTGGGGGGTGATGAAGGTGATGATGGTGTGATCCGGATATATAACTGGGTATCGTCAGCGTAGCAGTGGAACGACACACCGTGCCGGCTGATGATGAGGCCGAGGGGGAGCATGTACAGGGTGAACAGCAGGGGGCCGAGGACGGATCCCTGGGGGACACCGCAGGTGACAGGGTGGTTGGAGGATGTTGCGCCTCCGAGGGAGACACACTCAGTCCGACCAGCCAAGAGGGACTGGAATAAGCCAAGGGCTAGGTCGCGGAGTCCGACATTGGAGTGGAGACAGTCCAGTAGAATGGGATGATCCACCGTGTCGAAGGCTGCCGATAGGTCGAGAAAGACCAGAATGGATGGGGTTCCCGCATCCGCCACCATCATTAACCCTTTCACTACCACACTTCAGATTTAGATTTCAGATTCAGAGTTTTATTTGCCAGATGGAAGTAATATAATATATACAGTTTTCATACAAAATCATAAATACAGTTCTACCAAAAACTACAGATTTTATGCAGATTTTAATAAAAACAAACAATCCTGAGTCAAAAAAAAAAAAGCAGATCCGGTAAATTAGTTGTAAGTTTGAGTGTGCTGTGTATCTTTGCTTTGAATAGAAGGTTTGGGGAGTCAAGTTTAACTATGATATTTAGACTTGGTCCTCAAAATGAATTGTACTGTGCCGTTTAGCTCCTTCAGTCAATCCTGTTTTGCAGTCAGAACCACTCAGTTTTGGAACATCCTACCAACTGAAATATGATACTGTGCTACCTACCACACCTTTACAAAAATAATACCTGGCTAATAACAAATCAAACATGTGACCACTTTTAAACAGTTAATTGTGTATTTCAATATTGCTTTTACTATTATCATGTTGGATTGTGTTGTAAATATTGTGTTTTACTTTTAATGCTTCTGTTTCAGGTGTATGGTTTTATAACATCTTTCCAAAAGGACTACAGTTGCGAATTCGCCTGCTGGCTAAAACTGGCACATTTATAGTAATATTGATTAATGTGTACTGTCCTTTTTAAATAAACTGAAACTGAATTGAACTGAAGTGAATGAAGATTCTGACATCTACAGTAAGAAGAATGGTGGTGTTGACAGTGATAGTAGTGGTCGCTGCCTAACTTGTAGATGACCATAGATCGAGTTCTACTAAAGCAAAGTATCCCTTTAAGTGATGTGAAATGCTTGCCAGTAGTATAGTCGATGTAAAGCTATTAGCTTACTTACTGTGGTCAGAGTTCACTTGGCACTATTTACTGTAAATAAGAGAAAAGAACATTCCACAAGAATGAAACACCATGTAACATCCCACCTGGCCCTGCCCATGTCTCCCCACTCCTGCTCTTGGACTACCCTCACCTGATCTGACTCTCCTCGTATGTTTAGTATATCTATGTTCCTTTGTGTTCTCCCCCTCTCGCTTTGTCTCCCGGTCTACCTCTTGCCCTTCATGTTCCCCTGTCTGGCTTACTACTCTTGTCTTGTATTGTGTATTCTGTTTAGTCTTTAGTCTGCATGTTCTGTCCCATGTGTGTCTTGTCTGCCATTGTTGTAGTCCTTGTAGTCTTTGTCAGTCTATTTCCCATCCCAGGTGTCTCTCGTTGTAATCAGCCCTAGTGTGTGTTGACAGAATCCAGCTATAGGGTCGACAATAATGTGGTCAAGAGGCATGGTTTCTATCTTTAGCCTTTTAAGCGGCGTGGTTTATTCATTCACATGGTATGAGCAGCAGTACATTAGGTCTCCTCTCACTGAGAGGCTGGGGGGGAAAGAGGTAGAGTAGGAGGAGACATCTCTATTTATACTCGCCACCTGGTGGTGTCTTGAGTGGCTCTGCCTAGAGCGCCCTCTAGTGGAAACAGTTATATATGCAGTTAGACAGTTACTAACAATCCTACATAGAACCTCTGACTTCAACAGTGTGTCTCATCTGCCAATTAGCCATGTGTATATTAGTTCTGTGTTTCCTTGTCTCTGTATTTTGCTGTTGTTTGTCGCTTGTCTTATGCTGTCGTTTTCCTGGATGTTCTGTGCTCTCATTCGATGTCTCCTGTACCCTCGTGTTTGGTAGGTGTTCCCCATGTTAGTTTTGAGTTTGTGTGTTGTGTTACGTTTTAGTCCTCGTTTTGTTGTTAAATACCTCCTTGGACTTATAACCTCATCCACCTGTCTGTAATTGGGTCCTGTCCTCACCACCTACCCTAACACACCAATGATGCAATTAAGTGCATACGTTGCTAAGTTGGTCCTTATGACAGCAAAAACTGAACAGGACCTTGTTCTATGGCCCTTTCCTCAATTATTCAATATAGTATTTAAGTGTCCAATACTTAAGGATATAATCTGCCACACAGCCAGGCTAATTATCACAGCAGAATGTGACTGAAGAATCTGACTATTGTTTGGCTCTTTTCTATGGTCTCCGTTTTTTGAATAGTAAAGCGTAAACGCCTATTATCACAATAACACGACAAACATAAAACAAAAACAATTTATTCAAAAGAAAGTGCATCACCAGTATAAGCATCACCCCCTTAAATAAAACACATCACCGATGTATTAACAACCAACAGCAACCTAACCAACATCTACCCCAGGCGTGTCTTCTCCAACACACCATCAAATGGAATTCAAGGCATTAACATCAAGTTCACATTCAGATTCAGATTCAGAGTTTTATTTGCCACATGGAAGCAATACAATCATAGTTTTTTCATACAAAATCATAAATACCATACCATGGGCAAAAGGAGCAGGAAGAAGAATAATTCTTATAGTTACCTGCCCCCTATTCCTAAACTATTCTGAACATGTCAGAGACTATAATAATAATAATAATAATAATAATAATAATAATAATAATAATAATAATAATAATAATAATAATAATAATAATAATAATAATAATAATAATAATAATAATAATAATAATAATAATAATAATAATAATAATAATAATAATAATAATAATAATAATAATAATAATAATAATAATAATAATAATAATAATAATAATAATAATAATAATAATAACTGGATTTTGGAGAAGTCTTTATTCGGCATGCATGCAGACACACATGCGATGGTCGGCACACACACATGCAATTAGTTGGGTCGCCGATGCGATTGAGTCTCTGCACTTGACCCATCCCGCCGTCCTTCAGCCAGGAGCAGATAGGGTTGTCGGCGAGGGGACGCGCCCCAGGGACCAATCCAAGTGCTCTTGTCTGTCTTCGTCAGCGTTAGCGATCTGTTCTGCATGTTTTTCCATTGGGTTTCTCTTATCGGGGGGGAAACCCTTGCGAGCACGGGGAGAACATGCAAACTCCACACAGAAAGGCCTGGGAGATCCCCCACCTGGGTAACGCAAAACGCAAACCTGGTCCCCAAGCGGGAATCGAACCCTGGACCTTCTAGCTGTGAGGCGACAGTGTTATCAACTACACCACCGTGCCGCCAGACAGTGACTACCAAATATATGAGGATCACACACACACACACACATGCACACATAGGGCAAGAGAGGGAAGCTGTGAGGGAGAGACAGAGGAGAGAGAGAGAAGGCAGGAGAGCACAGGATAGAGAGGTGGTGAACAAACAGAGAGCAAGAGAGACAGAGAGAGAAAGAGAGTAGGAGGAAGCATCCATAAACGTGCTCTCTGGTTCACCATCCATCACTTTCTCAATTAACAGCTGATTAGGGCGGATGGTGGGTTGCATCGACATTTCATTAGCAACGTGGCCTGCATAGCGTCACTGTCAGTAATGCTAATGGTTCGGCTGGGCAGGAGCCCTGCAGCCACACACAGCACAGGCAGGGGCTATGCAGGGGTTTCAATGGAGGTGCCTATAACCCATTTTCTCGTTCAGTTAGAGCAGAGCAATATTCCTGAATGGAATTAAAATAAAATGATTGATTCAAACTAAATCATTGAATAAAAAAAAGTGATTGAGCTAAACTGCAGAAGGCTAGTGGGTAGAAAATACTTGGAAACATGGATCAAATGTGCATGCAAATTCATATTTCCACATGCTGAAATGCACCTAATGTAAAAGCAATATTAATTATCCTAGATGAACAACCATGAAATCCATTTAGATCATCCACCATCGAGCAAAGAGTTCAATTGAGATGCGGTAGGGCTTTGGTTTGGTACTTTAACTGCGGCATTGTGAGAGGATCAATGGTATCAGCACTATCTCCTCTCACTCAATCACTGGATTACCAACCTATTAAGGCTTCAAAGGGATGTGTCTTTCTATGGTGAGGAAGGAACTGTCGCTGTGAATAGTAAGAGACGAAGATAATGCGACAATCTAAGACAAATCTAAAAAGACACAAGGAGACTGAGAGGGAAGTGAAGAAGAGGGGAAAAGACAGTTGTGAATGATGAGAAAGAATAAAGCAATGTGATGAAGACATATCTAGAATGAGAACAGAGAGACAGGTGAAGAGCAGAGAAGAGAGGGGGGACAGATGGCTGTTAGAAAGACAAAGACAACAGTATATAGACAGATACACACCGTATAGAAAAACATGAGAGGTAGTGACATATATACAGATAGATAGTATAGACAAGTGCATGTATGATAAATAGCAACAGATATAGCTATAGACAGCTATAGACAGATACATATAGACTAATGAGAACTATAGTGATAGACAGCTATACAGATAAATAGACAAATATGAGAACTATAGTGATAGATAGCTATAGACAGATACATATACTAATATGAAAATTATAGTGACAGATAGATATAGACAGATACATATAAAATATGAGAACTATAGTGATAGACAGCTATAGACAGATATATATAGACAAATATGAGAACTATAGTGATAGACAGCTATATACAGATACATATAGACAAATATGAGAACTATAGTGATAAATATAGACGGATACATATAGACAAATATGAGAACTAGTGACAGTTACAGAGAGGTGGTGGGGTTGTGACCTATACCACCCACAGAGAGGGGAAATTACGCAGCAGGCCTCCGCCAGGGCCAATCGATCCAGGCGTGGCTCAATGGGATTCATCAATATCCAGCTAATGTGGTCCATACTAAAACACTTTCCCCCTTAATGAGACATCATGGCTAGTTTTCTATCTTGTAGCCTATCTCACAATTCAACTGCTTATCATCTATCTATTCATTTTTCATTTAATTTGTTTTTCGTTGTTAACCTTGAGACACTCTCAAATGTGTTGAAATGAGTAATTATATTCAAACAATTCAAATATACATTACATTTATATTATATTATAAATTATAATATAATGGCCTAGCTGTATAACTACAGTATATCTTGTATTAGTTATAATATATAATCATATAATAGTAATTGACCTATCTCAAACCTGTGGATCAAGTAAAGACAATGGGGTTTGATTAGGTCAAATCGAACATGTGACAAAAGAAAGATGATAATTACAGTAAAATAAAATCAACAATTCTCATGGAATGTCACAATGTCATGCTGATCAACTGAGTAGGCAAATTTGTGAAATATTCGACTCTGAAGACATGTGCTGTCCATAGTGTGACATGACCCGCCATGATGACAAACATCTGACAATAGCGCCCTCAAGTGGCGCGGCTGCTCAATAGCTGCTCAGACCATTTCCAAGACACCTATAGTATCTTCATCAGTGTCCTACACGCTCATGTCCCTTCCCATGTCCCTAAAATAATGGCAACAACAACAAAAGAGAACAGAGCAGTGCATGTCTGGTGGCTCTTGAGATTAGCTTCTGAAGAGGGATTGAGGCTTAGAGTAGGATGGCTTAGAGTAGACGACAGAGTACAGCAACTTGCAATGGGCCTGGTCTACAAGATACACTACACGACCAAGGTACCCATGTTCTTGTCAAAATACTTCCCAAAGGTCAGTGAATACCACGATCACAACACCAGAGGGAGCTCCACAAATCATGTTAAACCCAGATTCGGCTCAAACAAGGGACTAAACACATTTCGCAATTATGCCACATCAATGTGGAACGCCCTACCCAAAGCTGTAAAGGAATGTGAATCACTACCCACTTTCAAAACCACTCTCAAAGAACACCTACGGGAGACTGCAATTCGAAACTGGCCCCTGTAAATGTCCTAACCCAACCCCCTCCAATGTACAGTAAATGACCAAGTATGGCTTTGTCAATATTCCAATGTACAGTTTTGCTTGTACAGTGTACAGTGTCCCCCCCCCCATTGAGCTGTACTGTACTGTACCCATTCTGCAATCTGTTAATAACGTTTTCAATCAATCAATCAATCAATCAATCAATCAATTGGTTTCACACTAATATCGATGTTTGTCAAAGGAGCGTGTGGCAGATAGCTCAGCCAGCAATGACAACATTCTTCTGAAGAACCAATAACCTTTCAGCTTTCTGGTGAGACATATCCCTTAGCTATAGACACTTTTTCCACAATTACACCTTTATTTAAACTCAAAAGGCAACTGACGTTTCCCTCATTTACAGTCACGTCAAGTGTGCATACAGCAAATTAGCAACAAAAAAAAGCATATAAAATCTAGTGCTGTCAATAGATTACATTTTGTTCACTAATTAATCTCACAATTTTCTGTAAAAATAGCATTTTTCTACTTAAGACTGAAGCTTGTAACAGATATTTACTTGAGTAAAATCATGGAATTAATGTAAAATCAACACAAAGAAAGTATATTTAGATTAAAAGTCTATTTTAATAGCTTTCTTTGAATACAGTTTCTCTCCTATGAAATACAAATGTTCAACAAAACCATCAACATTGACTCAGCTAGACCTCTTTCTTATATCCGCGGCGCTTACAGAAATAAAAACAACCCAGGCCTATGTTAAAGTGCAGATTGGCTTAGAGGACGATAATGTCTTGTATGAACTACCAGTAATATAAATCATATTAACAACAAAAATGTGTTCCATCTTCATGTCAGATGATTTTCAAAAAGGTGCATGAGTCGATGCAAAAAAAGAACAAGCAAATATACTGCTGAATGTTCAGAACGTTGAAGATTTTTCACTCCATAGATTAATCTAGATAAATTCATTTTAATGCTTTAAATAATTTAAATTAATCTCCAAAGTTAAAGCATTAACTTTGACAGCCCTCATAACAATAACGTGGCGTCACGGTGGTGTAGTGGTTAACACTGTCGCCTCACAGCAAGAAGGTCCAGGGTTCTATTCCCGCTTGGGGACCAGGTTTCCATGATCCCAGGTACCCAGGTGGGGTATCTCCCAGGCCTTTCTGTCTGGAGTTTGCATGTTCTCCCCGTGCTCGCAAGGGTTTCCCCCCCGATAAGATAAACCCAATGGAAAAACATGCACAACAACAACAGAACGCTAACGCTGTGGCGTCCTTGACGAAGACGGAGAGGAGCACTTAGATTGGTCCCGGGGGCGCGGCTCACGTTGACGCCCTATCTGCTCCCGGCTGCCCATGGGGGGAAGGACGACGGGATGGGTTAGTGTTGACAGAATCTGGCTATATGGGGCGACAATAATGTGGTCAAGAGGCATGGTTTCTATCTTGAGTCTTAACTGGCATGGTTTATTTATTCACATGGCAGAGCAGCAGTTCTACAGTTCTATATCATACTGGCTCCGCTCAGCGTCATCTGCACTTACCTCACTTCAAATAGCCTGGTGCGCATGCACTGTGACACCAACAGCGGATATGCACGGCTTGCTCTGTGAGTACCACTGGTTTTATAACAATGATTTAAAATGTTTATTAGCAACTCCGAGCTTTCAGACCCCAGTGCCTCGCTGTGTGAAACCCTAATTGTACGCTGGGTACCTTTGAAATTCATATCTGATATATTTTTGACCCACCCCCAGCTCAGAAGCAGCGCTTGGTGGTCCAAACTAGCCTGGTAGCTACATAGCTGAGAGTGACTGCGGATACCAAAAGCCCCTGGCTTGCAGATCGCAGTCACGTAAGGGGCTATGTGCCCCATGGATTTGCAGAAGCTACACCAGACAGTCTTTGTGCAGTCGCTTCTCCGATGGCCTTTCTCTCCGCATCGCCAACACGCCAGTTCCGTCGTGGTCCTGGTCCTCTCCCTTGGCGTCACTCGGGCCTTTAGCACCCTCTCTCCCGCCTCCACGGCGACTGGGTGGGTATCTTCTGAGGCCTCGAAGTTTCTTAACTTAACCTTGAACTGTCCCAGCGTCATGTCCGTTGAACCGTGTGTTACCAGGAGTGTGAACGGTTTGTACAGCTCCGGTAGTCCTCTCATCATCATCGCCATCATTAGCCCATCGCTTGGTGCTTCTCCGGCACTCCTCAATGGCGTCGTGATTTGCTCCACTCTTGACGTATTCGGTCACAGTCTCGGTGGGCCCCTTCCTCAGGGCCGTTAGTGCTATGTAGAGGGCCACGACTCGGGGTCTTCCTCGCCCGATGTAATGCTCTCTCAACACCTCCAGGCTTTCTCGGCCTTGGTCTTTAGTGTCGCGGAATATCAGCCCCAAGCTGGTGTCGTCGAGCAGCGGCGCTAACTCACAGTACGCGTCTGCGTTACGCTGGTCGTCCAGGGCTTGCTCTTCCGCCGTCAGTTCTCCCGTGGGGGCTGCCAGGATCGTCTCCTTCAGTCCCGCACCGTGCATGCAGCATAGCATGCGCTCTTCCCAGAGCTCGTAGTCCTCTGCTTTTCCATTGAATGAGGGCCATTTGCCCCTTCCCTTGTTTTCCATCCTCTTCGTTGGTGGTAGGCGTAGCTTTAGGCTAGCTGTAGGCCTAGCGTCTAGCCACGCGGTGCTCCCGGCGCTAACCTAGCCTATACTTTAGCTAAGCTTGCTACCCTTATTATTTCGCCCCGGCGTTACCTGGGCCCATAACCTGTTGACAGAATCAGGCTATAATGCTACAATAATGTGGTCAAGAGGCATGGTTTCTATCTTGACCCTTAACTGGCGTGGTTTATTTATTCACATGGCAAAGCAGCAGTTCTACAGTTCTCCTCTCACTGAGAGGCTGGGGGAAAGAGAAAGAATGGGAGGAGACATCTCTATTTATACTCGCCACCTGGTGGTGTTCCTGAGTGGCTCCGCCTAGAGCGCCATCTAGTGGAAACAGTTATATATGCAGTTAGACAGTTACTAGTGGAAACAGTTATATATGCAGTTAGACAGTTACTAGTGGAAACAGTTATATATGCAGTTAGACAGTTACTAACAATCCTACACAGAACCTCTGACTTCAACAGTTAGGCGCAGAGACTCTATCGCATCGGCGACTGAGGAAAGACAATGCATGTGTGCGTGTGTGTGTGTATCCCGGTGTGTGTGTGTGCCGCTCCAATTGCATGTCCAGTTCGTTGCATGCCGATTAAAGCCCCCCTAAAGAGGTCCTGCATTATATTATTATTACAGTTTGTTGCGCCTCTCCATCAGAGAGGGCCAAACAACCTTCTCATAAAGAACACAGTGATGAGTATCGTATCATATCGATACGGCACGGTGGCACAGTAGTTAGCACTGCTGCCTCACAGCAAGAAGGTCCTGGGTTCAAACCCCAGAGTTTGCATGTTCTCCCTGTGTTTGCATGGTTTTCCTCTGGGTACTCCAGTTTCCTCCCACACCATAAAGACATGCATGGTAGGCAGGGACTTGTAGCGGTTGTCAGCCCAATATGATCAAATAAAAAAAAAAAAAAAAAAAAAAAAAAAAAAAAGTATAATTGTGCTTTGGGCGCCAGACAGGCTAAACCTGTCAACAAATCAAATAAGCAAAATAAAGCTTACTGTCCAATACCGGCGGTTAACTCTTAGTAACCTCCACTACAAACAAATTGCTTGTGATAAGGGTTTAAATAAGAGGCAGGCAAACAGTATTTAGTGAAATTATATTATTCTGTATTCACTAACAGATGAAAACTAGCTCATTAGCTAATTCCGGCACATTTACATTGATGTGAAAACTGAAGTTGATTAATGTGCACTGTCCCTGGTTAAAGAATGAATAAACTAAACTAAACTATCATTAGTGATGAATCTGAGGGCAGAGTGATAGACAGAGTGGATTTAAGGGTTGTGGTCGCAGCATGCCTATAAATACATTACCATAGTCTGATAAGAAAACTGCTTAGACAACTCTCTTCTTACTGGTTCTGGTTCTGTATAGGAAGCAACGTTTCTGTCGCAACTTGGTTGTCCACATGGAATTTAAATGTAAATTTTTCATCTAGCCACATACCAACATATTTATATTCAGTGACTCTCTCAATCCTAGAACGACTTATGGTAGATATGTGTACACCATCATATTCAATGTTTCTGGCTCTAGAAAACCTGGCTCTCAATGGCCAGTTGTACAGAGTCAGCAATACAATACACTACAGTATCATCTGCATATAGATGGGCTTGACGACCATTCAGCAAATACACAATATCATAAATATAAATAGGGAAGTGGACAGGACCTAGAATTTAACCGTGGCACACCTTAAAAATTCAGATTGGGCATAACCCGACTGTACACACTGACGTCTCCCTGACAGATAATCTTGGAACCAATCATGTGCATTTCTATCCAAACCAATAGTAGCTAATCTTTTTAAGAGTAAATGGTGATCAACTCTATCAAAAGCTTTTGACAGATCAATGAAGAGGGCAGCACATGTTTCTTCTTGTCTAACCTCTTAATGATCGGACTCATACCTCTCAGCTGAAACACTTTTGCAAGCATCTGTTTGCTAAATAAATCAGAAGTAAGTATAAAAAAAAAATTAAAAAAATAAGTGTGTTCAAACCTCTATAACTCTATTACATTAGCTCTCAGAGTGATTCTTCCTGTTGTGGAATGTTTCCTTTCAAAAGAGGCCAGACTCTGTGCTATAAGTGGTTCAACAATAACTTTCAAATTACTTTGGGTATGCAATCGACAAGCGTTTATGCCATTTTATGACTGTTAAGAGGCTAAAGCTGATATTTTGTCATTAGTAACTAAAGAAATGGCTGATAATGTGCTATGGTTGGCTCTGAACTCAGATTGGTGTGGGCTTAGTACAGAGTGATTTGAGAGGAAGGAATTACAGTACAAGTTGATTATTCACTAAAGATCCAAAGACTTTCGCTAAGCATGGTAACTTGGAGATAGGACAGTAATTAATATATATCATCTCTAACACCACCTTTATGCAACAGTATCACATGGGCAGATTTCCAGACAGTAGGAATTCTTCAAAAGATAAAAAAAAAATATGGGTCAATTGCTCTGTAATTAAGAAAAAAAAATAAAAAAAATGCTCTCCCAGTGCAAATGTTGTTTAGTCAATAAAGTTAAAGAATATGAGATGAGACTTAAAGCTGAATGTATAAAAAAGTATTAGTCATCATCAGCATTCCATCACCATTACGGTGAAAAATCCAGATGGTTTGAGTGGTCCTAGCCTTAGTTCATAGGAAAAGGAACAAAAGGAAAAGTCCAATAACTTAAACCCCCGCCAAACTAGACATTCTGCTCAAGCAAAATAATTCCATAGATTGTGACCCAGGTCTGATCATGCAGTATCAGCCCAGCCTCAGGAGACACTTTGAATAGGAGATGTAATGTCGGAGTTACCTCATTCTTCTCTGGCCTCCTGGCATGGCCTGGTATGAGCCCACCACTCTCCCCTGCCCTGCCCTGCCCTGGGAAAAGGGAAGCCATTAAAGCTCCCGTAAGCGGGACACACTCCAATAGGAAACCATACAGAATAAACAAAGTGTGAACTCACCGTCTCGTTCCCAAGGCCCTGAATAGCAGTGTGTGTAATCAGTCTACCGGTGCACATTGCCAGCCAGAGTGCCTGTTGACCCAGACGCCTTCAAGCCTGAGTTTAGATTAAAGTTCCTGCATCCCATGGAGCGAACCACGCAGGGATTCCATGGCGTCTGTGGTGGGGTACTGACAATATCCACACGACGGCCATGTTGCATTCACACGGCGGTCGAAACAGGGTGGAAAGGACCCCAACCTGGGCATGACATAAGAGCAAAATGGCCACCATGTGAATATGGTCAATAGCTTACCTATGTTTTTCCAGAGACTCACATTTTCAATATTCAACGTTGTTGTGAACAGATACTACGTAGGCTTATTACTACAGGCCACACAAAAACACTGGCCTACAGTGTGAACATCACAATATACTCTGTTCTCTACCAGAACCTGGCCAGGCTTAGCAGGCTCATACTAAACGTTAACTAAATGTGATCAAAATAATATTTAATTTATTGGAAATGGTAGTGCAGTGGAGAGATTCTTTCTGTTGGCACAAACACAAAAATAATTACATGAATGTTGTTTACTAGGGGAATTCATAGATCATGAGTTGGCCTTCCTTGGTCAATGCCCACCATGGCTCCGTAGTGGAATCTGTACAAGTTGTAGTGAAGATTGACTGGAGCGCTGAAGATTGACTGCACCAGTACAGTACAGGGGCTGTGAAAGCCAGAGACCGAATGGTACTAGGACATTGGGATTCATGAAGTCAAGTGAGGACTTCCAGAGAGCTAACAGGCCTTTTACAACCAGATACTGTAGCTGTCACTCAGTCCATCACTCATTCCTATTCTTGTTTTATTTTGAAATCTTCTATGATGAATTCCAGATGCAGGGTCACAAGCTCATTTTCTCCCCCTCCACCACAACTGACCTGTTCAGCAGATGACCACCGAGGGGCAGTAGAGGTCCAGTGTTCAGCATGTGTTCCCCACAAAAGCCTTGGGGTTTGCCTACTCCTGGAGCAGAGAATAATCATAAAACACATCCAATATTTTTTTATAAAGTACAGGGGGAAACCTATTTTCTCAAAGACTAAATTAAACAAAAACAAATATCACACCGTAACGTAACAGTTTTGATATAGTGCCTTAATATCCACAGTTGACATTCACAGCGTGTGTGAAATGACCATTTCTATAAACACTAGGGGTCCAAACCATACACTCATATCCTAATTTATGGGCAGGTTTTCGAACAATAACAGGTCCATGTTCATTATTTCACAGAGATTTACAATGTGAACAATTTGTGCCTGGTGGAGCTGAAGCTTTGGTGATGAGCCAGAGTGTGTGGAGGTTGCCAATCCAGTTCAACCCTACTCACTCCACTTGAATGGGAAATCAGAGAGGGCTTTTTGCGCTAAACACAGGTCGCACCCCCAGCCAAACGACCTGAGTGTCGTATATATTATGTATACATCAGAGAACACCCTTCAAGACGAGGAAGGGGGAAGGGGGCGGGTGGGGGTAATTGTGGGGATGTCGAGGAAAGAGGCCTTGGTTTGAATACAGTGAAGGACAACGGAGGGAGCAGGAGAGAGATGCATGTCGTCCCCTCAAGACACGTAAAAAGAAATACAATCAAATGAATAAAAGATTAGGTTGAAGAATGTATTTTTATTGCTAAAGCTGGTGTAATGCATTATTATATGGTCCATTTCAATTGGGACGCTGCCTTGAGAATGCTGCTTAGAGAATGCTGCTTAGAGAATGTCATTTCTCTCAGTAATCCAAGCAGAGCCTGGAGGCTGAATGATAGATAGGCGGTTTGAAGGCTCAGTGATGTATAAAAGCCTGGGTTATCTTTATATGCCTGGAAATGTGTGTGTGTGTGTGTGTGTGTGTGTGTGTGTGTGTGTGTGTGTGTGTGTGTGTGTGTGTGTGTGTGTGTGTGTGCGTGTGTGCGTGTGTGTGTGTGTGTGTGTGTGTGTTTGTGTGTGTGTGTTTGTGTGCGTATGTGTGCAAATGCGTACATCATGCGTGTGTCAGCCGCTCTTTATGTGTGCGTGTGTGCATGCATGTGCTTTGTGTATGTGTATATATCAAGGGGGATGGGGCTTGTCACTGAAAGCATGGAGCAGATTAAGAGGCGGGGGGGACAAGAGAGAGAGAGAGAGAGCGCAGAGGGTTCCCAAGGCAACCTGCTGCTCCCTGGCCCCATGCAAGAGGGCGTGGGGGCCCCTGTTTCATCTGTGCTGTTGCCTGAGCACCTGCACACTGTTTGCACAGGCCACAGTGATTATTTTGATGAGTCTCCTCCTCCGTACTTGGCAGAAGCCCACACTCTGAGGCGTTCTCTGATCTGACATGTCCTCTCCAATGTCATTCATTTATTCAGCTGAATTTGTGGTGGGAACGTGCAGGCAGAGGACAGCATCACAGGGCCTGGAGAGTAGAGCAAGGGTCCTCAAACTTTCTTATACCACAACCACCCATTTTATTTAGGATTTTTGTTGGTAACCCCACACTTAATGTATTGCGTCATTTCAACGTGGAATTAAGGAATATCAAAATAAAAGCACACGTTGTTGAACTTGATCATGCATATTTATTAGAAATTACAGCACTATGTTATCAATACATTTTTATAAAACGAGGCATATTTAGCCAAAATATGATGCCAATAAATACATATTTATTTTATATAAAAAATATTACTTGTCAATGCAATGTCACCTACCCACGACCCCACTTCGGGTCGCGACACGTAGTTTGAGAACCGCTGGAGTAGAGGAATAGTCTGTCCACAGGTCCAGCTAGAGGGAGGAGAGGAATAGTCTGCCCACAGGTCCAGCTAGAGGGAGGAGAGGAATAGTCTGTCCACAGATCCAGTCAGAGGGAGGAGAGGAATAGTCTGTCCACAGGTCCAGCTAGAGGGAGGAGAGGAATAGTCTGCCCACAGGTCCAGCTAGAGGGAGGAGAGGAATAGTCTGTCCACAGATCCAGTCAGAGGGAGGAGAAGAATAGTCTGTCTGCAGGTCCAGTCAGAGGGAGGAGAGGAATAGTCTGTCCACAGGTCCAGTCAGAGGGAGGAGAGGAATAGTCTGTCCACAGGTCCAGCTAGAGGGAGGAGAGGAATAGTCTGCCCACAGGTCCAGCTAGAGGGAGGAGAGGAATAGTCTGTCCACAGATCCAGTCAGAGGGAGGAGAGGAATAGTCTGTCTGCAGGTCCAGTCAGAGGGAGGAGAGGAATAGTCTGTCCACAGGTCCAGTCAGAGGGAGGAGAGGAATAGTCTGTCCACAGGTCCAGCTAGAGGGAGGAGAGGAATAGTCTGCCCACAGGTCCAGCTAGAGGGAGGAGAGGAATAGTCTGTCCACAGATCCAGTCAGAGGGAGGAGAGGAATAGTCTGTCTGCAGGTCCAGTCAGAGGGAGGAGAGGAATAGTCTGTCCACAGGTCCAGTCAGAGGGAGGAGAGGAATAGTCTGCCCACAGGTCCAGCTAGAGGGAGGAGAGGAATAGTCTGCCCACAGGTCCAGCTAGAGGGAGGAGAGGAATAGTCTGTCCACAGATCCAGTCAGAGGGAGGAGAGGAATAGTCTGCCCACAGGTCCAGTCAGAGGGAGGAGAGGAATAGTCTGCCCACAGGTCCAGCTAGAGGGAGGAGAGGAATAGTCTGCCCACAGGTCCAGTCAGAGGGAGTAGAGGAATAGTCTGCCCACAGGTCCAGCTAGAGGGAGGAGAGGAATAGTCTGCCCACAGGTCCAGTCAGAGGGAGGAGAGGAATAGTCTGCCCACAGGTCCAGCTAGAGGGAGGAGAGGAATAGTCTGCCCACAGGTCCAGCTAGAGGGAGGAGAGGAATAGTCTGCCCACAGGTCCAGTCAGAGGGAGTAGAGGAATAGTCTGCCCACAGGTCCAGCTAGAGGGAGTAGAGGAATAGTCTGCCCACAGGTCCAGCTAGAGGGAGGAGAGGAATAGTCTGCCCACAGGTCCAGTCAGAGGGAGGAGTGGAATAGTCTGCCCACAGGTCCAGTCAGAGGGAGGAGTGGAATAGTCTGTCCGCAGGCCCTGATAGAGGGAGTAGAGGAATAGTCTGCCCACAGGCCCTGATAGAGGGAGTAGAGCAGGGCTATTCAACTGGCGGCCCGCGGGCCAGATCCGGCCCACGGGATGATTCTGACCGGCCCGCCAAAGATTACATGATAATAATTTTTTTTTTTTTTTTTTTTTTTACTTTTTTCTTTTCATGTCAACGTTAACACGCACAATTGAGCCAAAAGTCACTCAATTAATGACAGATTTCATTGATAAATTGAGGGAAAACTTTGCAAGTCGATTTGATGAATTTGACATGTCCAGAGAATTGATGCATTTTGTGAGCAACCCATTTGCCAATGTAGCTGCTATTTCCACAAAAGGACAAGAGTTCCTTGCATCACTTCACATTGATAAAGGTCTCCTGCAACCAGTGGTGCAGTCGTAATATGGGAACTGGTTACACGCCACGTGTATGCGCGCTCCCGCTCGCGCACGCGCATACGTGTTCCCTCAGTTGCGCACAGAACAGATGATTATTATGCATAACAATGGAGATCAAGCAGCCCCCCACCTTCTCGTAGGTTCCTATTATTATGCAAAGTCTAGGTGAGAAGTGTGCGGCCGCCGGCCGGGTAGCTTTCTACAACGGCCGGGTACTTATCATTGCGCGCACTTCTGCCCTGAGTGACTACTAATAACACGCCGTGTAACCGCGTGTGTGCACGACTGCACCCCTGCCTGCAACTTGAAATAATTGACATGCAAGCATCATCTGCTCTGAAGCAGGCACTTGAGAATGAATCCACCACAACATTTTGGATAAAGTGTATTCATGTCAAGACATTCCCCAAAATAAAAACGCTGGCAATATCTGTGCTAACAATGTTTGGCTCAACATACACCTGTGAATCCAGTTTCTCTCACATGAATGCCATTAAAACAAGCAACCGTGCCTCCTTGACAAATGAGCATTTGCATCACTGTTTGCGGGTAGCCCTCACTTCCTATGAACCCTCTTTCTCTGCCATTGCCCAGTCAAAGAAGTGCAATCGCTCTCATTAGATGTGTGTATGTAGGCTAGGCCTGTCTGCCCCCCACCCCCCTGCTGTTTGAGAGTTAAGAGTGGACAATAAGTGCTAATAAGATGCTGTGATTTGCTGTTGTTGCACAGACATGAAGCACTTTTTCATAAGCTCAGCTGCACTATAAATGTGTTTTTTTGTTCAAGTGTTGATGTTAGAATGTTCAGATGCACATCATGCACTTGTTTGTTTTTTATTTTATTTTTATATTGAAATGTTGAAGAGGAGATGTTGCAGTTGTTGCACAGTCATAAATGAAGCACTTTTTGCAGGAGATGTTGCAGATGTGGCACATAAATGAAGCACTTTTTTTGAAAAGTATACTACTTTTGCAATGTAGTTAAATAAAAGTTGTGAAAATGTGGTTGCGTGTTGTGTCAAGTGTACATATATTCATAGCACGGGGAGGCGCCGTGGCAGTCCGGCCCCTGGCCCCTTGGGTTTCTGACAATGTGGCCCCCTGAACAATTTAGTTGAATAGCCCTGGAGTAGAGGAATAGTCTGTCCGCAGGCCCTGATAGAGGGAGTAGAGGAATAGTCTGTCCGCAGGTCCAGTGGTTCAGACCGGGCCTGAAGCGGTGCTTCCACCCCCCCACCCCCCAAAATGACGTACTGCAGTGTATTCCTTAACTTTCATCAAAGCTAATCAAGAGTCTCATTTGATAACACATTAGAGCACTGAGTGCCTTTGGTGGATCAGGACTTGGAATTGTCACAGCAAGCCAATGTTTGGACACACAGCTCTCTCTCTGTCTGTCTTTCTTTCTCTGTCTCTCTCTTTCTCTTCATACAGTATGTATGCTGGTCTATTAGAGCTACTACTGTACTCAATCCATATGTATCTACTGCCTATACTGCCTACAACTGTCTTACACTACTACCTTCATTATACCACTATATCCAACGTGTAGTCTATCCGTATAACACTGTATGATAGAAGAAGACGTCTATAATTGTCCTGCAGATTAACACACACATGCGAGATGGGCGACGCATAAGAAGACACATGTGCACTGAGTCGCAGATGAAATGTCTCTCTGCACTTTTCCCATCCTTCCCCCCCCAAGGACAGCCGGGAGCAGACATGGGCTGCAGCGTGGGGCCCGGGGACCAATCCAAGTGCTCCTGTCCGTCTTCGTCAGGGACGCGACAGCGTTAGCGATCTGTTGTGCATGTTTTTCCATTGGGTTTATCTTATTGGGAGGGGAAACCTTAGCAAGCACGGGGATAACATGCAAACTCCACACAGAAAGGCACGGGTATCTACATCTGTATATTCATCTACTCTTATTAGTTAAACCACTGGCTAGTATGGTTTACTACCGTAGTGTATTCATACTTGTACACTGTATATAATAATACAGTACATTAGTGTAGCACATTTACTCCATAGCTTTGTCATACAGTATATACTATACATACAGTTATATGTATATGTTATGCTGTATACTGCAATGCATTTTACTGCTACGCTGCACTCTGGTTAGATGCCAACTTAATTGTGTTGTACTCTGTACCTGTACTTGTGCAATGACAATACATTTAATCTAATCTAATCTGATCTACCTCAAAAGTAGCGGGCTATGTGTGTGTGTGTAGTAGCTTTGTAATCTGGAAAATAGATATTACAAAGAAAAGTCAAAACGATTAGAATCTTGAATTGAACACAATGTAACCCGAGGGTAGTTCACATGACCACTGTTTGACTGATGAGACAAACAGGCACGCACATGCATCACATGCACGCACACACACTCGAGCACACGCACACACATACACACACACACACACACACACAAACACACACACACACACACACGCACGCACGCACACACACACACACACACACACACACACACACACACACACTCCCTCCCTCCACTTCTCCTCCTTTCTGAAGACCTCTGCATTTCCTGTTAGTCCTCAATAATGCAGGAACAAGCAGCTCCACTTCCTGGTTCACAGGCTGGCAAGGAAGGAAGTGAGGTCTGGTCACACGGTGTTCACTGCTGCTCCCCCCCCCCCTCCCTCACCTCCTCCCTCCTTCCCATTATCAACAGTCCTCTCTCTCTCCATTCTCAACAGTCCTCTCTCTCTCCCTCTCTCCCTCTCTCCCTCTCTGATCCATGTAATTATTTACGCCAAAGGTCCTTCCATGTCAATTCTATATTGAAGTGTAATCTCCATACTGCTCATCCTCTAACCTATTTGATCATCCAATCACAACTGTTACTTCCCTTAATTGTTTGTCCGAGGGAAGCGACAATTGTGATTGGAGGATGGAGAAAAAGGGGTGGGGCTTGATGTTCTTATGACTTTATTTGGCAAGAAATGCAGTGTTTCTCACTGGTTAAGGTTATTGGTGGTGGTGGCTGACTGGTGTGCGCTAGATAATACATAAGTCGAAAATACTGTACAAACCGCACTGTTGTTGTGTCCTGTTTTGGGAAATCTATTTGTGGTGGGTCTATCTGATGTAATCAAATAAATCTATGGGAAACACTGAACTGTATTCAGCTGTCTTTGTCAAAGCAGTATAGTCTTGCCTTGACTAATGCAATGCACTGCTAGCTGGTCTACTGGCTACTGCCACCAAGCCACTTCAACTCATACAGAACGCAGCAGCCCATCTGATTTGGTTTTGTTATGGTTTGTAACCGACCCCAATCGCACAACACAAGACAGGTATGAGAGTAAGCCAAAACAGGGCATTTATTTCTTACATAACAAAAAGCGGCACAGTCCCTTTAAGGGAGAACACAAAAAACACTAGAGTCAAAGAATATGGAAAATGCGGCACTGTGCCTTTAAGAGGCGAACAGGCTAAGGGACTAAGGCTAAGGGACAGGGCCAGGGCTAAATGTCAAGGACCAGGACCAGGGGCACTGGAGAGGAGGAACA
>NC_140169.1:108282085-108430828 GCF_963971535.1 Notolepis coatsorum | reverse complement strand
CTCACACACACCCGTCACCAACCCTGTCTCACACACACCACCCCTGTCTCACACACACCCTCCAACCCTGTCTCACACACACCACCAGCCCTGTCTCACACTCACCACCAACCCTGTCTCACACACACCCTCCAACCCTGTCTCACACACACCACCAACCCTGTCTCACACACACCTCCAACCCTGTCTCACACACACCACCAACCATGTCTCACACACACCACCAGCCCTGTCTCACACACAGACACACCAACCCTGTCTCACACACAGACACACCAACCCTGTCTCACACACAGACACCAACCCTGTCTCACACACAAACCCTGTCTCACACACAAACCCTGTCTCACACACACAGAGACACACCAACCCTGTCTCACACACACAGACACACCAACCCTGTCTCACACACAGACACACCAACCCTGTCTCACACACACAGACACACCAACCCTGTCTCACACACACAGAGAGACACACCAACCCTGTCTCACACACACAGACACACCAACCCTGTCTCACACACAGACACACCAACCCTGTCTCACACACACAGACACACCAACCCTGTCTCACACACAGACACACCAACCCTGTCTCACACACAGACACACCAACCCTGTCTCACACACAGACACACCAACCCTGTCTCAACACACAGACACACCAACCCTGTCTCACACACAGACACACCAACCCTGTCTCACACACAGACACACCACCAACCCTGTCTCACACACAGACACACCAACCCTGTCTCACACACACAGACACACCAACCCTGTCTCACACACAGACACACCAACCCTGTCTCACACACAGACACACCAACCCTGTCTCACACACACAGACACACCAACCCTGTCTCACACACACAGACACGCGTCTCACCTCAGCCATAGTGTTCTGTATGGGCGTCCCGGTGAGCAGCAGTCTGTTACGACACTGAAACTGCAGGAGGATCTTCCATCGAACACTACCAACGAAAGGAGAGAAATTACTCCAGAATCATCACTTTCCAACTAAGTACTTATACTATATTGTGCTCTTATCACAGCGTGATGCTGGCGTGTCATGGATGGGTAACCTATGGTCACACCCCCGTCTGCCGTGAAAAGATATATCGATCATGCAACTTCAATGTCACCAGTGACAGCGATGGCAGAGAAGGACCGTTCAGCGAACGAGAGATGGGACAGACAGAGACTGTGCCGAGAGCCACAACAATAGACCCACGTGGGTTGTTCTTACCTGGTGCTGCTTTTGAGCGCCTGGGCCTCGTCCAGGACCATGTACTGCCACTTGACCCTCTGGAAATACTTGACGTCCTGAACCACCAGCTGGTAGCTGGTGATGACCACGTGGAAGGGAGCGTTCTGGGTGTACAGGGTTTTCTACAGAGAGAGAGACAGACGTGGACGGGATGGGAAGGGAGAAGGAGGAAGGGGGGGGGGTTATCGAAGTCAAAGTCAGCTTTATTGTCGCTTCTCATAATGTGCAAGACATACAGAGAAGTGAAATTTCGTTTCCCCTTCCCATGGTGTATATAAAAAGAAACAGATCTAATACATAAAGTAACATATAGGACACTATAAACATAAGTAACATGGGACACGATGTACATACACTATACAGGACGATATATACAGTATAAACAGTGGCTAGAAAATGAATGTATGATTGAAATAAATATAGGAAGTAAAAGAGAACAAATCTTTTTTTTGCAGCAGCAGTGGTACATAGTAAGTATAACTGATAAATAATGGCAGTAGAATAAAATAGTGGCAGTAAAGTGGCAGTGAGATGATAGATATGGCAGTAAACTCAAATAAATAATGGCAGTAAAGTAAAGTGGCAGTGAGTTTGTGAAGTGGCAGTTATGAGTCATATTTATACCAAACTTGCTTTCTAGATGTAACATAACATTGGTTTCTTCATCGCCACAATCCTCATTATCAAAGTCAATGTCATCGTCACCAAAATCACCATCATCATCATCGTCATCATCATTTCCTCCTCACCTGGCTCCAGAACTTCCTGATCACCTTGCGGTCATGAGGGTTCCCCAGTACGGCAACACCTGAGGGACAAATACGCGACAGGGTTTAATACAATAAGGAATGACAAGTTTATTGGCTCACAGTGAAACAACAGAACAAGTTGGCTGTGTTCATTTTCCTGGCATTGTGTGCCGATTTACACCTCTAACAGAAAAACTGAAGTAAACAGTGTTGAACAATGAAACGTAATGGCACTTAAAAAGGTATGATGCCGTGAACTGTTTATTAAAATCTAAATGTATTGAATAGAGCTGTCCTCGACTAAAGAAAGGCTGCGATGGATGTCGTCAACTCATCCAAAAGCACCTCTTTAAATCCAGGAAAAAGGTTATTGGGTATGGGGGGGGGGGGGGGGGGGTTTAAAAGAATAAACGAATCAACTAACATATTCTTGGTCGACTAAGACCAAACTGATCCATTAATTGACCCTGAGGGGGGGCAACCCTAGTATTGAAGGGGGTCGAAAAAGGAATGTGACAAATTGAGAATCAAAAGCTGTGATGCAACGAGAATCGTTTGGATTATAGAATCATAGCCTAATAATTACTAGTTTGTAATGGAAACGTGAGGCCCTGGTGATTCCTACCCATAATCCTTTTCTTTACTTCGATCTAGCTTGAGACTGACACAGCATCGTGTTTCCAGGGAGAACAGAGGCAACAGAACAGGGTGATAAGTGTGTGCGGGAATTAACCCTCTTTGCAACAGAATAAGTACACATAAATACACATAAATAAAGGAATACAACATACATATAATTTCCTCTACTTCCTGCCAAGAATCTTGATCGAGACCTACAGCATGGTGTATCCAGAGGAGAACCTTTACCCAGTTGCCGTACCGAAATCCAGCCTCTTTGGAGGAGATCTTGATTTGTTGTTGTAAGATGTAAATATGTGGAAAATATTTGCACATCATAAGTCACTCAACGCAAAGCCAGACTGGACATCTATTGTTTTCAGCCCAGTCTCTCTAGGCCTCTATTTAAGCATTCTGGTGCCTTATCTTCACGTTGTGAAATGAGTTCTGTTCGCACCCCATTAGTAAAATAGACTGAGGTTGATTTACTGTCAACTAAACTAAAGGGAGGGGGGAGGGGGAATGGGAGTACATGACTGAGTGGTATTTTTATTGTGCGTGTGTGTGTGTGTGTGTGTGTGTGTGTGTGTGTGTGTGTGTGTGTGTGTGTGTGTGTGTGTGTGTGTGTGTGTGTGTGTGCGTGCGTGCGTGTGTGTAATGTATGTGTGAGTGAGTGAGTAAATGAGTGAGTAAATGAGTGAGTGAGATGAGTGAGTGAACAAACAAATGTGTGTGTGTGTGTGTGTGTGTGTATGTGTGTGTGTGTGTGTGTGTGTGTGTGTGTGTGTGTGTGTGTGTGTGTGTGTGTGTCCCACAGCATCTTACATGGTCTTAATGTCGTTCATAAATCTAAGCTGTCCCACAAGAGCATCAATAATTAATAACTAGCTTATGAGCGTTAAGTAAACACATAAATAAGACATCAAAATATACTCAAACCACCACCATAGTGTCAACATCCAACTCTTGGTTCAAGACCGATTACTCTTGATACAATACCGCCCCCTAGTGATCGGTCTCAATTCTGCATGTGTCTCTTAGCACTCTGTTCATAATGAAATAGCCTTTGTTCCCCACATGAACTGAAATACTTGACTCAAGAGCAAGAGCCGACATGATGGCACACTGGGTTCACGAGAGAAAGGACAAACACAGGACAGTAGATGTGAAGAATCCGACGTTCCTGGCGTTCCCGCTCGAGGCACATTTGTCTGGATGTTTCCCGTGAGGGAGTGTGTGCGGTGCCGTCGGATTCTCACCTTGAATTTGGGCACGAAGCGGGTGAACTCCTGGTGCCAGTTGTTGAGCGTGGAGGCCGGGGAGATGATCAGGAACGGACCCCAGATGTTGTCCCTCTGCATGGGTGGGGGCAAAGAAGAAGAAGAAGAAGAAGAAGAAGAAGAAGAAGAAGAAGAAGAAGAAGAAGAAGAAGAAGAAGAAGAAGAAGAAGAAGAAGAAGAAGAAGAAGAAGAAGAAGAAGAAGAAGAAGAAGAAGAAGAAGAAGAAGAAGAAGAAGAAGAAGAAGAAGAAGAAGAAGAAGAAGAAGAAGAAGAAGAAGAAGAAGAAGATTGTTTTATTGTCAGTGTACACAAGTCAATTGAAATTAGTCTTTTCGCATGTCCCTCCTAGTTACACATACACACAGTCCTCATTCCTATTACACATACAAACAGTCCTCATATCCCTCCTAGTTACACATACACACAGTCCTCATGTACCTCCTAGTTACACATACAGTCCTCATATCCCTCCTAGTTACACATATACACAGTCCTCATATCCCTCCTAGTTACACATACACAGTGTCAAGGGGGTCAAGGACTACAGCCCCCTCAGCATCGACGGGGCACCGGTTGAGAGAGTCAACAGCTTTAAGTACCTCGGAGCCTACATATCCGAGGACCTGACATGGACCACACACATTGACAGTGTTGTGAAGAAGGCACGACAACGCCTCTACTTCCTCAGGCGCCTAAGGAAGTTCCAAGTCAGTCAGAAGATCCTTAAGAACTTCTACTCATGTACAATAGAGAGCATCCTGACTGGCAACATCACCTCCTGGTTTGGGAATAGCACTGCACAAGACCGAAGCAGACTACAAAGAGTGACACGTTCAGCCGAACGCACAATTGGAGGGGGGCTCCCCACCCTCCAGAACATTTACAACAAGCGGTGCAGGGGCAAGGCTAAGAGAATCATTAAAGACTCCAGTCACCCGAACAACTGCCTCTTTGAACTGCTGCGGTCAGGCAAGCGATACCGGAGTCTCAAGGCGAGCACAGAAAGACTCAGAAGAAGCTTCTATCCCCAGGCCATCAGGCTGCTCAACGAACAATGAACACTACACAACAACAACCATCAAACGCACATAGCACACACATCCACACGCACACACTCACTTTAAACAAACACACTGTAGCACCCACTCCACACACTTTATAGCACACACTCACTTTAAACAAACACACTGTAGCACCCACTCCCCACACTTTATATTTATTGATGAAGGATTGCACTACAACTCGTACACCTTACTGTAAATTGTACCTAAATTGTACCTCATCCCATTTCTGCTTTGCACTATATAGTATTGTACATTAGTACACTGCATAGTATTGTATATTATATGGTAACTCAGTTTTTTTTTACGTCTATTCTGCATCGAACATTGTACATATGTCTATACTGAACACTGTGACCTCATTTTCTACTTCTAATTTACATGCTATACTATGTTATTTGATACTATCTTGTCTAGCACAGTCTCTGGAGCGTAACAGTAAGAAGCATTTTGTATGAAAGTATTCTGTACTTCTGTATGACAACTATTAAAGAAACTTGAAACAGTCCTCATATCCCTCCTAGTTACACACAGTCCTCATATCCCTCCTAGCTACACATACACAGTCCTCATATCCCTCCTAGTTACACATACAGTCCTCATATCCCTCATAGTTACACATACAGTCCTCATATCCCTCCTAGCTACACATAGTCCTCATATCCCTCCTAGTTACACATACACACAGTCCTCATGTCCCTCCTAGTCACACATACACACAGTCCTCATGTCCCTCCTAGTCACACATACACACAGTCCTCATGTCCCTCCTAGTTGCACATACACAGTCCTCATATCCCTCCTAGTTACACATACACACAGTCCTCATATCCCTCCTAGTCACACATACACACAGTCCTCATGTCCCTCCTAGTTGCACATACACACAGTCCTCATGTCCCTCCTAGTTACACATACACACAGTCCCCCACACATATGCATTTCATCAGAGAGGTCAGAGCACAGGGTTGCCCGCAGTGCAGTGTCCCTGGAGCAGTTTTGGGGTTCAGTGCCTTGCTCAAGGCAGGATGGTGGGCACCGTAGATGAAATACCAGCCACCCTTCAGTCACAAGCTCACAGCTGAAATACACCCTCCTGTCCAGGCGGGGTTCGAACCAGCGACCTTTCAGTTACCTCTTTACCTCTAGGGCCATCCTGTCTTCCCGTGACAGGACACACACAGTCAGTCACCACAACAGGTGTGTGTGTGTGTGCGTGTGCGTGTGCGTGTGCGTGTGTGTGTGTGTGTGTGTGTGTGTGTGTGTGTGTGTGTGTGTGTGTGTACGTTTGCATGTGAGCACCTAATAACAGGAAACACTAGACTACACAACATGCGTCTTCCTGTGAGAGATGATTCAGCACTATCAAGCTCAAATCCCCCCCCAAAATACCATTCTTCTCTCTTAGGCCCTGTGAGAACAAAACATCTAAAGAGCTGAAGAACTCCAAATCAGCACAACAATTCATTCATAAAAAAGGACATAGGTAACACATTCCAGCGCTTGCAAAACAGCAAGCCAATAAACTGGGGGCCTCTTAGGAAGGATGCAGGTGTGTAGAAAAGCTGACGGTCAGATCTTTCCTCGTCCCCAGTGACCATAGACAATTGAATATTCCGAAGCGTTTTAGCGAGCGTGTGAAACGAACGCCTCGGTTCCGTCGATCTCTCCTCACCTCGGCCAGGTGCGCCAACAGGGCGATGCTCTGGACGGTCTTCCCCAGTCCCATCTCGTCTGCCAGGATGCCGTTGATCCCCTTCGCGTGGCAGAGAATAAAAGATGTGATCCGTGTCAATAGATATTCAATAAATTATTCATCCATTCAATCTTTATTTAATCTCAAAAGATCATTGAGAGCAGGCTCTCATTGCTGTTGAAAGACGTGTCATCATGTTTGTTAGGGCTGAAATATTGGGCTGAATATTGAATGAAATAGTGGCTGCAACTGATCATTAGAGGCACTCCTTCCCCACTCAGTGGCACCCCCTAGTGGGCTGTACAGGGCATTCCTGTGTTGGACCCCATTAGGTTCCCTTGGGCCTTCAGTAATGCAGCGGTCCTGGCATTCCGTTGTTCCTTTCCTAGCCCCGGGTTATATGCGTTCTGATAACCATATTCATGGTTAGGAATCAGAAGCAGAAACACATTACAATTACAAATGACAATTTAGTCATTTAGCTGACGCTTCATCCAAAGCGATTTACAGATTGTGAACAACACTTCACCAGGAAGGGTACATCTCTGGCAGGTAAGGGTCAGCAGCATTGTTCGTCAAATAGTATTGAGCTTCAGTCTTAGACTCTGACTGCATAGTATTATAGATATATTAGCAAGATAGGTAAGAATAGTAGCATATTATAAAGACAGTACGTTAAAAAAGACAGTAAGTAAGAGGGTTAGTTAGGGTTAGACAGAGGAGTGTGTGTCGAAAACGCACCTGTTCGTAGAGGTTGGCCAGCCAGTTCATGCCTTTGAGCTGGTAGCCTTTCAGCTTGCCGTCGAAGATGGTTGGCTGAGGAATGTCTTCTCCGGCCTGGATGGACGGGTTGGCCAGGCTGTAGCTTTCCCCAAACCCAGAGCCTGAGGCCGAGCCGGAGCTGCCGGAGCTGCCGGAGCTGCCGGCCGTGTGCAGGGAGGCACAGCGACTGTCTTTGGCCTCCTCGTCAAACATCCGAGTCTACGGAGAGAGACGTCCGTCAGACAGAGGGACACCAAGACTGGGACAATGTGTGGGCGAGAGAGAGAGAGAGAGAGAGAGTGTGTGTGTGTGTGTGTGTGTGTGTGTGTGTGTGTGTGTGTGTGTGTGTGTGTGTGTGTGTGTGTGTGTGTGTGTGTGTGTGTGTGTGTGTGTGTGTGTGTGTGTGTGTGTGTGTGTGTGTGTGTGTGTGTGTGTGTGTGTGTGTGTGTGTGTGTGTGTGTGTGTGTGTGTGTGTGTGTGTGTGTGTGTGTGTGTGTGTGTGTGTGTGTGTGTGTGTGTGCGTGCGTGCGTGCGTGCAAGAAAGACTGTACTTACTCTGGACTGGTGGATGTCATAGGCGTCTTGGGCATTGCTCAGCGCCTGTGACTTGTAATATTCACTATCTGTACCAGCATAGAGAGGAGAATATACACTTAATATACTGTACATTAATATACATAGACAAGAGAATATACTCCCGTGTGTGGTGTTCGGGTCTGTTTTCAAAAAGAAATGATACAATGACATTTTCTTTTTTACCTGAGACTCATTGGCCTTGGCTCATTTTATTTGAAGAACATATCAAAGAACACATTTTCATGTACACTGTGCAACCCCACTGGACTCGAAAGTGTGGAAATTGTAGGTGAAAACTATTTTTCAAGATAAACATGATTTATTGAATAGCACTTTTATTGATAAATGTGATCTAGCAGAGGTAAATGTTGTGAGTCCACCAGTCCCGTGAACATTGAGTGAGTAACAAAAACGTGAATCACTTGGGAGAGTGAGTGTGATACTGATACATCACCTGAAAGGACTCGTTCCATACCGTCTTTATCTATGAATGTAAGCAACACTCCAACGTTATAAACTTTGGATAATGAGGTTTGGGGTTTCATGGAAAAAAAACTAAAATGGACTTATATGATTGTGCAAGGCTTCAATTACTTCTGGGTGTGGAGCAACATTGTTGTAGCAGCAGTGCCTGGATAAGCCTGTAGCTATAAAGGGTGTCTCCTACAATGACTACATCTGTATCATTTATTCCTTGTTCAATTGAGTCAATCTTCAGCAGCTGAGTGATCTTGCTTATCACAACAGGACCACATGGATCATCCTGCCTGCCTGCCTCGCAATCCAGGCAGATAAATGGTAAATGGCTGCATTTATATAGCGCTTTTATCCAAAGAGCTTTACTATTTGTTCCTCACATTTTATCCATTCACTCACCGATGGCAGAGGCAACCATGCAAGGTGCCAACCTGCACATCGGGAGCAATTAATAAAACATTTAAAGCAGAGCAAAGGCTCAATGTAATCGAATGGATTTCAACTAATAAATGACCCACTGATTACCCATGCTTTGGACCTCCTTTTCTATTCATACCGTAGTCCTCATGTCCGACGTTGACCATCACCCCTCCCCCGATGTCAATCTGTCTCTGGGAGGACGTGTCCTCCAGCTTCCTCAGGATGTCCTCCTGGGCCATGACCTCCCCCCCGGGACCCCCTGCGCTGGTCTTGCCCCCCATGAAGTGGGCGTACAGCTCCGTCTGCGTGATGAGGAAGTTCAGTTTGCGCTGCTGACGCTTCGCCTGGGTGGGAGGGGAAGAGAGGAGGGACAAGGAAAAGAGAAGGATGTCAGTTAGTCAGCATTCAAGTGATAAGTACGCCTTGGTTTAATGATCCATATCAGACTACTGAGGGACTATACAACTGCCTGACAAACAAAAACATCACAACTAGGGATGTCCGATATTATCGGCCTACCGATATTGGCATTAAAATGTGATATCGGAAAATATCGGTATCGGGTTTCAAAAAAAGATTTGTTTTTTTTCTTTTACATTTCTATGACCTTTATTTACCCAGGCAAGCAAGTAAGAACTAATTCTGGTTTTATTTATTGTCAAAAGTATGCATAATGTTGTGTTAATTCCACAACAAGAGATATGTAATGTTAATTACCTGAAATCATTCTGTTTTTTTGGGGGGGGGGAACCCTGCATATATCGGTATCGAAAATTAAGAGTTGGACAATATCGGTATATCAGTATCGGTAAAAAAGCCAATATCGAGCATCCCTAAACACAACATAATCCAATTGATTTTGATGAGTATTGCTGTATTTGATTTCTATATAGAACTATCTATCTTTAATACACATGACAAATATTAGGAGTTGTTGTTTTTATTTGATAATGATGCTAAGTGACGTGTATCTACCAAAGGAGTATCCCAGGCTTGGCATGGGAAAGATCTGCTAATTAAATTATTTATTTTAAGTAATAATTAATAGATAGATAGATAGATAGATAGATAGATAGATAGATAGATAGATAGATAGATAGATAGATAGATAGATAGATAGATAGATAGATAGATAGATAGATAGATAGATAGATAGATAGATAGACAGACAGATACAGACAGACAGACAGACAGACAGACAGATACAGACAGACAGACAGACAGACAGACAGACAGACAGACAGATACAGACAGACAGAGAGGAGACAGATACAGACAGATACAGACAGACAGACAGACAGACAGACAGACAGACAGACAGACAGACAGACAGACAGACAGACAGACAGACAGACAGACAGACAGACAGACAGACAGACAGACAGACAAGATAGAATGTAAGTTCCCAGGCTAACCACCCACCTCTCTCATCTCCTCGTCCAGCTTGCGTTGCTCCAGAGCCTCCTTCTCAGCCCTCTTCCTGTGCTCCTTCTCCACCTTCTCGTACTTCTTCCAGTAGAGCATCATCTCCTTGGTGAGGCGCCGGGCGCGCGGCAACGTCTCCTTGCAGTTCTTCTGCGCCTGGATGGCCGCGCGGCGCACCTCGCGCATACACTGGTGAGCCAGCTAGAGGACAGAGAACCCACTGTACTGATGACATCATGTTTACACTGGTGAGCCAGCTAGAGGACAGAGAACCCACTGTACTGATGACATCATGTTTACACTGGTGAGCCAGCTAGAGGACAGAGAACCCACTGTGCTGATGACATCATGTTTACACTGGTGAGCCAGCTAGAGGACAGAGAACCCACTGTGCTGATGACATCATGTTTACACTGGTGAGCCAGCTAGAGGACAGAGAACCCACTGTACTGATGACATCATGTTTACACTGGTGAGCCAGCTAGAGGACAGAGAACCCACTGTACTGATGACATCATGTTTACACTGGTGAGCCAGCTAGAGGACAGAGAACCCACTGTACTGATGACATCATGTTTACACTGGTGAGCCAGCTAGAGGACAGAGAACCCACTGTGCTGATGACATCATGTTTACACTGGTGAGCCAGCTAGAGGACAGAGAACCCACTGTGCTGATGACATCATGTTTACACTGGTGAGCCAGCTAGAGGACAGAGAACCCACTGTACTGATGACATCACGTTTACACTGGTGAGCCAGCTAGAGGACAGAGAACCCACTGTACTGATGACATCACGTTTACACTGGTGAGCCAGCTAGAGGACAGAGAACCCACTGTACTGATGACATCATGTTTACACTGGTGAGCCAGCTAGGAAGAGGACAGAGAACCCACTGTACTGATGACATCACGTTTACACTGGTGAGCCAGCTAGGAAGAGGACAGAGAACGTACTGTACTGATGACATCATGTTTACACTGGTGAGCCAGCTAGAGGACAGAGAACCCACTGTACTGATGACATCACGTTTACACTGGTGAGCCAGCTAGGAAGAGGACAGAGAACCCACTGTACTGATGACATCACGTTTACACTGGTGAGCCAGCTAGGAAGAGGACAGAGAACCCACTGTACTGATGACATCACGTTTACACTGGTAAGCCAGCTAGGAAGAGGACAGAGAACATACTGTACTGATGACATCATGTTTACACTGGTGAGCCAGCTAGGAAGAGGACAGAGAAGGCACTGTACTGATGACATCATGTTTACACTGGTAAGCCAGCTAGGAAGAGGACAGAGAAGGCACTGTACTGATGACATCATGTTTACACTGGTGAGCCAGCTAGGAAGAGGACAGAGAACGCACTGTACTGATGACATCACGTTTACACTGGTGAGCCAGCTAGGAAGAAGACAGAGAACGCACTGTACTGATGACATCACGTTTACACTGGTGAGCCAGCTAGGAAGAGGACAGAGAACCCACTGTACTGATGACATCACGTTTACACTGGTGAGCCAGCTAGGAAGAGGACAGAGAACCCACTGTACTGATGACATCACGTTTACACTGGTGAGCCAGCTAGAGGACAGAGAACCCACTGTACTGATGACATCACGTTTACACTGGTGAGCCAGCTAGAGGACAGAGAACCCACTGTACTGATGACATCACGTTTACACTGGTGAGCCAGCTAGAGGACAGAGAACGTACTGTACTGATGACATCACGTTTACACTGGTGAGCCAGCTAGGAAGAGGACAGAGAACACACTGTACTGATGACATCACGTTTACACTGGTGAGCCAGCTAGAGGACAGAGAACCCACTGTACTGATGACATCACGTTTACACTGGTGAGCCAGCTAGGAAGAGGACAGAGAACCCACTGTACTGATGACATCATGTTTACACTGGTGAGCCAGCTAGAGGACAGAGAACCCACTGTACTGATGACATCATGTTTACACTGGTGAGCCAGCTAGAGGACAGAGAACCCACTGTACTGATGACATCACGTTTACACTGGTGAGCCAGCTAGGAAGAGGACAGAGAACCCACTGTACTGATGACATCATGTTTACACTGGTGAGCCAGCTAGGAAGTGGACAGAGAAGGCACTGTACTGATGACATCACGTTTACACCGTTGAACCGGCCTTGCCTTAGTCTTCGAAGGAATAAATAACAATAATTTGACAATAGATACTGTGAATATAGTTAAAAGTTCAGATACATATGCACACTGTGCACTCTTTCCTGCAAGGGTAATAAACCTGTGAATATTGTTTTACATGCTGCTCACGGTTGTGTCTGATTTGTATTCTCTGCGCTGAAGACGACCAGACAGGTACAGTAACAAACTACTGTATATATTAGAAACTCATGAATGTTTTATCTACTACCCAGTGTTTTCACTATGTCCTCTGCTCCAACTCATAGAGACTGACTGGACTGTTAACTATGGATGTTGTATTAAAGGAACACGCCAACTTTTTGTGAAATTAGCTTATTTGCCATCTACCCTGGAGTTAGACAAGCAGATACATACCATTTTCTTCTCTGTGCATGCTTTAGGCTTAGGGAACAGCTGCACCGTTAGCCTAGCTTAGCGTCATTCAGTGGAAGTAGGTGTGCCAGTGTAGCATAGTTCCCAACAGTCACGAAATACACTCCAAATACAACTCCAAAACATGTTGTGACCTGTGTATTTACCACGTGGAGAAAAAAGAATTGACATTTTCGTTTTCTAAGCAGATATATACTCTGAATTTTTTTTTGCCAAACCACTGCTGCCTGGGCGCAGTGATTTCATCACCTCAAAAGCCCAGTTTTTCAAAAGAACTCCAGGGTAGATGGCAAATAAGCAAATTTCCCAAAAGGTTGGTGTGTTCCTTTAACGGTGAAGGTTTTCATACACTGAGCGTGACGTGGACAAAGTTCCTACGCTGGCCTCTTGCACACTGAATGTCCTAACTGGTAGGGTATACTTTTGTAAAACATGTCTGAAGGTTATACGTACAAGAACATACCATTTACATTATGACTTACTTTTTTGGCGTTTGTCAAGACGAGGTTCTTGGCTGAAGTTTTCTGCTTGAATGTCTGGAAGGGGGGGGGGAAAAGACATTGATGGTATTGTATATATTCCAGACCTGGGCAGTGCTGGGTGCATTAGTCCAAAAAAGCAGAGCACAGCACCTCCGGTGTGAAAGCTCATAACCAGCAGCTTTTCCCCCCACAGCAGTTTGGTCACACGGCTACTTCAGGCTGGATCAAAAGCACAACTGGCTTAAACTGATGAAGGACAATCTTTTTAAATATGTGTTGTTGTAGGATAGCAGGTGTTTCATGAGGTTTTAGATTTATTTAAGTGGAAAAGTAGGAGAAGTCGAGGCTCCTCTCGCACTCCAAATGGAGGAAACAGTGCCGCTGGTTCACTCTTGAACTAATTCTACCAGTAGGGTGGATTCTACCTGCCTCCATGAGAAATACATGCAGGAGTCCCAACTTTTGACGTCGGATTCTCTTACAACGTGCAGCTAAGCCTTGAGCGCCGTTTGGATAGATCTCAGATGAACAAAGACGCAGGTCAACGTAATGGAGTGATGAGCTGTTCTTTGATGGGCTAATAACCGTAATATCATTACTGAAATCGAGGCAGTATTCTGTTACACTACTCGTAATATTAGGACTAGTAACACTGAACTAGGGATGCACCGATCCGATATTGATATCGCATATGGGCCCTGATATGACTAAAATAGCTAGATCGGGTATCGGAGACAATTTTATTAAATTTTAATAATAAATAACAATTCAGTATATTTATATCTGTGTTCATTTGTTACATTTTGTTTCACTAAGTTAGGAAAGTAATGTTTTAAGTCAAGCCTGATGTTGCCTTGCACAAAAGAATGATGATTCTTCTTTAATGATTAATTAATGATTTATTAATGATTTATTAATTTATTAATTGAACAATGGGTATCGGATCAGTACTCTGTATCGGCCGATACCCAAAGCCCAGGTATTGGTATCGGTATCGGGACTGAAAAAGTCCGATCGGTGGATCCCTACACTGGACCTGAGCAATAAATACTAAATACACAAACACATGGCTGGCCGTGGTGAGCGCTCCCATCGTGCGGCTCCTGCGCGGCACACTGACCTTGGGGATCTCCTTCTTGGCGATGGTGAGCCAGACTTTGCGTCGCCGTGCGTTCAGCTGCTCCACGGTCAGGTGCTTCTTCTTCACCGTGGGCAGCGGGGCGTCGTGGGAGAACTTGGCGAAGATCTTGGTGACGTAGGAGCGCCCCTCCCCCGAGAACTCCCCCTCCACTCGCTTCTTCTTCTTCTTCACCTTCTTCAGTTTGGCTAAACAACGTGTAGATGTATGTATGAGGAATTAAAACAGTGTAAATCTGTGTCCCAGGAGTTGCATTAACATGTGAACCTGAAAACATATTAACGACTCAATGGAATAAGCTGAATCCCAGTGTCCAGTCTTTTTTCATAGATTGCGAGATTTGGCGCATTATATGCAATATGCCCAAATCGTTCTGGTTGCTCGCCCGAAACCCCAAATACTTCCAAATCAAAAGGTATATACCATGTACATATGTGTCTTCACAAAATCATCAAGGGGAGGGGGGTCGTTTTAAAACTGTGATCGTTACCAAAAGCACGTTTTACGTCCGGTAAACTACGGCACTGTGATCGGTACAGAAGCATGTTTTAGGTTACAAAAATTACCCTTGAACTTCTTCTCATCTTTGATTTTCTTCTTCTTCGGTCCCAGCAGGTGGCGCTGTTGTTCATAGAAGGGGTCGTGGGTGGAGAGAAGCCCAGTGCTGTAGTACTGGTACTGCTGGAGCTGGAGGAGAAGTCATAACACTGTTATTACTAATGATGACATACTGCAACTGACGTATTGTGTGTGTGTGTGTGTGTGTGTGTGTGTGTGTGTGTGTGTGTGTGTGTGTGTGTGTGTGTGTGTGTGTGTGTGTGTGTGCGTGTGTGTGTGTGTGTGTGTGTGTGTGTGTGTGTGTGTGTGTGTGTAGTTGTGGAAGCGGAGTGAGGACATACTGTATATCGATGGGGGACTGTGTTAAGTATGGCTGCCCCATGTTTGATGAAATCGAAAATGTGTCCATCTATCCCACAATTGGAGAGCATCAAGCATCTCCTTTGGCTGTTAGCTAGCATTAGCAGCACTAACATTTGTTACCAAACATTAGAGCTGCTATGACAGCTACAAAATGTTACAGCTAATTAAGTGTTAATTAAAGATGGTCTTTGATTAACAGTGGCTAGCGTTAGCTGGAATATTTGGTAGCTGACATTGGCTAATGTTTTTGCTAACTAACAATTTGCTAACAATTGGATAATAGGTTGGGTGTAATTGGCTACCAAATTAAGAGAAAGGGGGATAAAATCGGATACTAGAGACAGTGATACATGCCTTTGTCACCACTCGCCTCGACTATTGCAATGCCCTCTACACAGGCATCGACAAATCCCTGCTCCGCTGCCTACAGCTGGTGCAGAATGCAGCCGTGCGCCTCCTCACCAAAACAAAAAAACATGAGCACATCAGCCCAGTTCTGGCCTCGCTCCACTGGCTGCCTGTTCGCTTTAGGATAGATTAGAGCCCTAAATGTTTTTAAATCACTCAATGGCACGGCTCCTCCCTATCTATCTGAGCTCCTGCACCGCCACACCCCCCACAGATCCCTTAGATCAGCCGACCAGCTGCTATTGGTGGTGCCTAGAACTAGGCTCAAGACTAGGGGAGACAGAGCATTCTCCACCGCAGCGCCTAGACTGTGGAACAGCCTCCCCCGCAATATACGGGCCGCCCAGACCTTGCAGGTTTTTAAATCACTTTTAAAAACCTACTTGTTCTCCCTGGCCTCCCCCCACTTAATCACCACTAGACCCCTGGCCCATTTTTATCTTCTTTGCTTTACTGTGTCAAGTTCAAGTTTCAAGTTTCTTTAATAGTTGTCATACAGAAGTACAGAATACTTTTATACAAAATGCTTCTTTCTGTTACACTCCAGAGACTGTGCTAGACAAAAGATAAGTATGAGATAAAATAGTATAGCATGTAAAAATAGAAGTAAAAAATAGAAGTCACGTACGTAGACACAGTGTTCAGTATATACATATGTACAATGTTCAATGCAGAATAGAAGTAACTGAGTTACCATACAATATACAATATACTATGCAATATACTAATATACAATATACTATATAGTGCAAAGCAGAAATGGGATGAGGTACAATTTAGGTACAATTTACAGTAAGGTGTACTGAGGTATGGGTTGTAGTGCAAATCCTTTACCAATAAATATAAAGTGTGTTTAGGTGTTCTAAAGTGTGGAGAGTGGGTGCTGCAGTGTGTTGTTTGTTTAAAGTGAGTGTGTGCGTGTGGATGTGTGTGTTGTGAGTGCATTTGATGGTTGTTGCATAGTGTTATTGTTCGTTGAGCAACCTGATGTCATACCTGTTTTTATTACATTCATTGTTTTACTGTGTTTTTAATTTTATATCTTGCATCGTTATATTTTTGTCTTTTATCAACCTGCCTGTGAAGCACTTTGGTGCCAGCTGCCGCTGCTTAGAAATGTGCTATATAAATAAAATTGACTTGACAAATTTATGAAAAAAGGAAACGTGGCCTGGGAACATAGGGCTGTGGGAACATAGGCATGCGCCCCTAGTGTTAGTGCTAATGCTAGCTAACAGAGAAGACAATGCTTTTCATTGTGAAATAGATTAGGAGTGAAATCATTAATGGTGTGTGTGTGCGTGTACTCACAATAAATAATATCCCCTTATACACATACTATGTACACAAATATACAGTATATACAGAATTCTACCACACAACTCAAGTGGAACATGGGTCTGGTGCATGCATGTGGACCGCCTAACCTCGCGGTCTGAGTGGAACTTGCTCTGGTGCTGCCTGGTGTGGCGGTGGAGCCTCAGCATGTCGTGCAGCTCGTCGCGGGACAACATGAAGTCTGAGTCGTCCGAGTCTGAATCTGAGTCTGAGGTGTCGTCGCTCAGAAGGATACTCTGCAGGAGAAAGGAGCAGATGGTGGAGAGAGAAGAATGGAATGAATGTGTGTAAAGTGGAGGAGGGAGGAATATGTGGAGAAAAGGGAAGGGACAGAGTTTGGCAAATATGTGAAAAAACAAAAACATTTGAAGCATGGTTAGAAAACTTTTTTTGGGGGGGGGGGGTACCTTGAGCCATTTTCTGTTCTTCTTCAGCTTGGAGAAATTGTAGAGGCTGGCTTTGTCTGCCTTTTGGTCTGCGGATGTAGCAGGGATAGAAACGAATCAGATCTTCCTCAACAACACAGGGCAAAGGGTTCATGCTAGTGATGTGTCGGTCGCGAACGAAACGGCTCTCAGAGCCAACTCTTTAAAGTTAACGACAGGAGTGGGCTCCCATTCATTTTTCTCCTATTTCTTTTCTGTTAAAGCTAAGCTAAGCTTGTACTTTATAATTAACTTTTTGTAGCACTCTGCTCCATGTTGAATATGTAAATAAAGCCATATAAATAATAAACATTTGATATACTGTATGTTTTTCACATTAGTAGTTCATTTTACAGTAATTAATAAATTAATTTAAGCAACTAAAGATCTGAGGAGCCGCTTGGGAGCCGGCTCTTTTTAGTGAGCCGAACCAAAAGAGACGGAATTCCCATCACTTGGGTATAAATTTAACTATCTCAAACACTGCTCTCCTTTCTTGATCCTCCAGAAACAACAGTTGTGATTGGAGGATCAAGAAAAGAGGGCAGGGTTTGAGATAGGTCAATTGCGCTTGTACGTGAGAAATTAGAGTTTGACTTGGATGAGAGTAAATGGCTGAGTGTGCAGAGAATAGATTAATGTTTTGATATGGGATGATGAGAATGAACACACTTGGGTGAGAGAAAGTAGAGTCCAGATTGAAGGAATGGTTACCAGTGTTGGGCAGTAACGCCTTACTGTAATTGTATTACTTTCCCAGTGACGAGTCAAGTAAGGCTTTACAATTTCCGAAATAGCAATTATATTAGTTACCACTACTAATCCAAGTAACACTGTGTCAGAGCGAGGTCACGTCGGCTACTAGCCAAAAGCAGCATGAAGAGAGGTAACGTTACGCATTCAATAGCTGTCCGTTGTAAACTTTGCAACTGCAAAATATACGACATCTAATTTGATGAAGCATCTGACACAGCAGCACGACAATGTGAAACCTGACACTGACAGGGAAGCCTCTACCAGTGCCAGTGAAGGATGTAAACAAAACAACAGAAACTGGATATAAAATCAGGGCAAACACCATCCCGTGAGCGGAGAAGGTGTGAAAAAGCTTGTCGCTGGGTATATTATGGTCAAAAAGATGTTACCTATTTCCACGATCCGCATTTCGACGCATCATAGAGAAAACACCCACAAAGAACAATGTTAAGCTGCCAACAGAGAAAGACGTTTGCTGGCTACCTCGAGAGAGATAATATGCCGTGATGGAAGCTAATTTGAAGGCCAAACTCAGAGGTAGACTTTGTTTGCACCACAGCTGACATCTGGAAACAAAGTCTAAAGCTTTGCAAAGACAGAAGCTAAACAGGCTGTCCATTACCTTTTTCGGAGTATACAAAGTAATCAGTAAAGTAATTTTGATAACAAAAATTTAAAGGAGTAATCATTAATAAGCAATTAATTACACTTCCTTACAACTTGCCCAACACTGATGGTTACACAGTAAATTATCCTATGACTCTAGTAGCAGTAGAGTAGGGGCGACAGTGGCTCAGGAGGTAGAGTGCTCATCTGGTCGGAAGGTTCATGGTTCGATTCCCTCTCCTCCCGGGCAGGCGTGTCAAAATGTCAGATTAGACAGACAAGAGCAAGACACTTAACCCCTAATTGCTCCCGATGAGCAGGTTGGCACCTTGCATGGTTGCCTCTGCCGTCGGTGTGTGAATGCATGAATGTGAGGAACAACATTGTAAAGCGCTTTGGATAAAAGCACTATATAAATGCACCATTTACCATTTAGTATAACTCACCTTTGCCTTGCAGCAGGACCCCATTGAGGGGGTTACCCTCAGTCAGCCCCTCCTCCTCATCACATGGCTCCTCCTTCACTCTCAGGGCTGTATGCTGATTGGCGGGACCCAGAGATGGCCCTTCCCCTAAGGCATCATCACTGTCATCGCTGTCATCACTAGGGTATTAAAAACATGCAGCCTTAAACCCTACACATCCCACACTTCTATTCTCGTCCTCTGTGACGAGAGGTTATGTTTGAGGGCCTGACAGTACAGTGGTGCAGAATAAAACAGGGCTGTCTTTAACTAAAGACATTCTTAGGTGTCTAATAGTCAGATATTGGTTGACTGGCTGAATAGTTTATTGAATTGTCAGATATTTGACACTGCAGTGTGTACCAACCACATTACTGCACTTCTGCAAAGTAATACTATCATTCAGAAAGACCTCTTTACAACTAGGGAGTATTTTAGTTATCTAGGGGTTGTGCTATTTATATGCCTGTAATACCTATGACATTCAGCATTTAAATAATAATTAAAAAAATTACTAAATCAACTTCAAAATTCTTAAGTCAACTAAGACCCTAGTATAGCCTATAGTCAAAGTATTGTGGCCAAGTCAACACACACACAGGCATCTCTCTGGAGTGTTTTATTATAGGCTAATCCTATAACTCATTATCGAACATGTAAATTGAGTTTTGTTCTTTTTTTGTTTAGTTTTTTATTTATTTTTTTCCCTTACATTGCTAGAGATCAATGATTTGTTTTTGTTTTATATTGTTTGTATTTACATGTTGGAAATAAAGATTTCAAATCAAATCAAAGGTCTTATTTTGCTTCGTTTCAAGTGAATCCTTGGGGTTATATGCCACCGGGGCCCTGGCCAGGAGAGTAGCACCCCGGTCATCGCTCTACCTGGAGGATGTGTCGCTGTCGAAGATGGAAGAGGTCTGGCGCAGGAAGCTGCCCAGCCTCAGGGACCTCTCCAGACGCTGCAGGTAGAGAGGTTTGGCCAGGCCGGAGCTCCCCGGCGGCCCAGCCTCCAGCCTCCCTTGCCCTGATGCCATGCAGCAGAGAGGCACCTCTGCCCAACAGGGCAGTAAACACTTACTGTGGAGCGACAGGAAAAGAGGGGAAATGGAGAGGAAGAGAAAGACGGAGGGAAAGATGAACAACTGGAACCTAAGCTTTTTTTTTTTATTTATTTATTGTAATCCACCTTGGTCCATTGTGATATAAACGTTAGACATACCTTCAGAATAAGGAAAGTCATTATAACTTCCAAGACCCGCGCACTCAAGACAGAAGTGAAAAGGACTGGAAGAGAGAGAAATGTGACCGGTCATATGATGTCCAGGATTGACGACGCATATACAGTGTCTGCATCAGAATATAGAATATATCTCTAGACATAGTTGTCTTTTTAATGTTATGACTGTTGATGTTACCCTGTGAATGATGCATTATATTTTGATTGTGGGACACTGAAATAGCTGAAGTAGCTATTTAATAGCTGTAATAACGGACATTTTTAATTAGGCAGTGGTTGGTTAGTGCTTCTCAAACTTCATGTCAAGGACCCCAAATGTGTGTAGTATAGGCCATGGACCCCCATTTTATACGATTTAGTCCCAGGGACCCCATCAAGATATTAAGATGTCAGATCTGATAGATATACGCTAATAGTCTTCCAGAATCCATAAATAATGGAGTGATAACAGTGGAGGGAGGGGAAGCTGTGCTCAGAATATCCTGATACATTTTCAAATCGGGTTAACTTCTAGTGAATGAAACAAAAGTGAAATTAACATTTCAAATGTTTCTGGGAACCCCCTCGAGGACCACTTTGAGAACTACTGATATAACAAGCTAGTATGTTTTATATAAGAATGCATTGAAATGGTTATGATGACATAAAGGCTACATTGATCTTGGGCAGTTCAAATGCAAACTTCTGATTATTAATAGGCTACTTTACATCAGACAAATCCATAGTTCACTGATGGATAATGTAATCTATGTACTTGTGATTTATGACACGACATCCACTTAAGTTTAAAAACCACTGATTGCATAACCATCTCTTCACTGAGGGGGACGCTGCACTGTGGGTGGGGAGCCACTCAAACCAGTACAGTAGTTTGCTCTAGCAGTCAAAACACGTGAGAACTAGTGCGACTAGCTGGCTGCCTGACCCTGCATCATATGACTCGGGGGTTATTATAGTGCTTATTAACGCAGGGCTAGCTAACTACACTGCTGGCTAACGTTAACCTTGGCTTGGTGCCTCTGGGCTTGCTGGACAGGCATGCTAAAGTAGCATTAGCTCGCCAGCTAACGTCAGTTAGCCACTTCACACGCTGATCAATGATACCGTGGGGTCAAGGTGCTAGTGACTGTTGTACACACATTGGCAGCTTTCTGGCATTAGTCAACATCCCAGAGACATTACAGCTGCGATGTCAGTTTTATTTGGAACACCATTGTTACAATAACAAGCTAGCTTGTTTATCTTTTGTCATTAGCTGGTCAAATAATTTTAACTGTTGGACATTATTAACCCCCATCATCACTGCAGCCCCTTCACATCATTATTATGAAGTATTCAAATGGGCCCTGTCTCTTTAAGGCCACCACATCCACCAGATCTTAAGATTGTTTCGATAAAATTTGGGGGGGATGGCGAGTTTAGCTGGTTTGTGGTGCCGCTGGGAGGACAAGGCCCTCAGCCCGCGGCTCTCGTAGCCTCGTCTCGGGAACAGGGGGAGACTCCGTCGCCTGCTCTACGATCCCCGTGTTATAATTCTTTCTCCCTCTCGGCCATCTTCCCCCATGGCTCCCTCGCCATAATAACGGCTAAGCACTCTCTCACCTTGGCCCCGTGTCCCCCTGTCTCGCTCTCTCCGTGCTGCTGTCGACTCTCGGCTCTCTGACTCCAAAATGGCGGTTTGAGACAACGAGTGAGTCTGTGAGCTTTGGGTCGACAGCAGCGGAGAGGCGGCCACTTTCTGCTGCTGAGAGAGCAGGGACACGGGCGCCATGGCGAGGATACAGCAAGGAGCAGGCGGTGCAATCGAGTACAGAGAGTGGGATGAGCTCCAAATACAGATTCCAAGGAAATAACCGCAGTTTGAAGTCATCACGGTGTATTGGTTTGACATTATGTGTACACGTGTATGACATGTGTCCGTTTGAAGGTAAATTATAGCAACTATTTAGATGTTATCGATTATTTTCCGATTTCTATTGATAGTGTCTGACCATCACGAAGATTACCGAGCTACGTGTTACGTCACTCAAGGGGAACCCCGTTTGAGTTATCGCGAGTCCGTTACATTTTTTACTGTTATTGTCAAACTTGATATTTATTACAGACAAGTGTTGTGACGATAATAACCATATTCTATGATTTTGTTATGAGTACCTTGGTGTTGTGTGTATAATTCATGTGCTACTAATCCTTTTCATTGTTCCATTCTATCGTTTCATTCATTCATTCCAAATATTTATAAACTAATCTGAAACATTAATGGGCAAAATAGATGCAGGTTGGTAAAAAAAAAAACTAAAAACATTAGCCTATTTGCTGTGCATAATTGTCTGGTATGCTGCATAATTATCTATTGACCAGAGAAATCAGATCTAATATTTCACAATATAAAACACAGTGCTGGATTATTTTTTATTGTCATGAGAGCATTATTGTGTGGCAATACAGAAATACATAACTTGACATGAGACAGAAAAAGCAAAAGCTGTTAGCAAAATAGAAGGGGAAAAAAATCATCCGATGCATGTGACACTAACAAAACAATTTATTTAATATTTATTACATAATCAATGCCAACAGCCGTTACAACCGATAATCATAAATATGCAACGTTTCCGTTCATGTTGAATATTTTCATTTTCAAAGTGAATATTGAAAACGATCATTTGTTAATCCTGACTTAATCAAGTGTTACTGAATGAAAAAGAGCAGAGCTGTGAGGTTGAACTGAGTAGGAAGATACAAACAAAAACTTAAGTGCAGTTGAGTACACTGGAACAAACAAGTACATGATGACCTGGCTAATTCAAAGTTCAAAGTTGTTATCAGAGTTAAATACGACCGCTTAGCATTCTCTCTTTCTCCAGCCCCGTCGCAAGGGCCCTTTTTAGGCACATGTATGTTCAGTTCTGGCATGATATACCACGACTCCCCATCAACAAGGGCAGTCATTCCTTCTTAATACAGTGCCCACTGTGATACAAACTGTACATTAGCAGCTGTGTGTTTACATTTACGGTGCGAAGGTCCTTGGCCTCCCAACATGGTCAACAACCTGAGCGTATTCTGTTGAAATCAGATGCAGCTGCTGATAGTTTTAAGCAGTGGACATTGTTAATAGGCAAAGAAGGAACTATTGTCTACAAGTGAGCTAATCCCTCGACCAACTGATGGTAAGGAGGCTTTTTTAGACAGTTGGCCTATCCCCCTGACTCAAGACTGAAGGCCAACATAGCATGATATCCCCCGTCTCAGACTGAAGGCCAACATAGCATGATATCCCCGTCTCAGAACGATGGCCAACATAGCATGATATCCCCCCGTCTCAGACTGAAGGCCAACATAGCATGATATCCCCCCGTCTCCGACTGATGGCCAACATAGCATATCCCCCTGACAGACTCAAACCCAATGACAGAGGAGATGCGTCATTTACAGCCAGCTGGACTTCTCCTCCTCAAACTTCTGTGGATCAATGAATGGTTTGTCGATGGTTTTGATCATCAGCTCGCCACAGTACACGCATTCACACGCGATGATGTCGTCGATGTCGGACTTTATCTGCTCGCGGCTGGTGCCTGCGCTGCCCTTGCCCAGGCTGGCGGTGTCCCCTTCCTCCTTGGGCGCCGGGCGGTGGCGCGACTTGGAGGTCTGCGCGGCGGTCGCCAACTTCTTCTGCAGCTCCTCCAGACGACTCTGCTTGTAGGTCGACAGGTGAGGGGTCACCTCCTGGGGAAGGAAGGGATGAAACGTATTACAATAGTCAAGAGGACTAACAAATATAGTACCATAAGTGAATATTTTTTTATCATGGGCAGCCCAGTGGGAATCGAACCTCTGGCAGTATTGAGTGCCATGTTCCACTGCGCTGAGCTACACAGCAGGACCGCACAGTACCAATAGCTTCACTGTTTTGAGATTACAATGTTTTACACAACAAATTATCCAATCAATTATTTCAAATCGGATGTTTAGATCAATTGTTAAAATTTTTGCTTGCCATTTGTTAATTATTATTATTGGATGTGTGAGATTATGAGCAAAATAAATCAGCATTGTTATTTATTTATTATTATTTTTTGTATCTCTTTTTCTCAGATTTTTTCTGTTTTTCTCCCCGTCCCAATTTAGTCGTTGTGCCAATTTCCCCGCCCCCCCCCCCCCCCTACCTGGTTGTTGTGCGCATGTTCTCCTACTGGTCGGTACAAGGGAACCCTGAAGTATCCGCACGCTTCCTCCGACACTTCTCACCTGGCAGCGAGGGCTCTCATTGGTGAAGTGTAACGCATGGGAGGTCACGCTGCCTTCCTCAAGTCCTGCCTCCGCTGAGCAAGCGCCCAGACCTGACCTGTAGGCGCCGCTGTCCACAACGCCAGTTTCCCACCCACGGCTTCCCTCCCCCTAACCCAGCCAAACGAGGTAGTATAGCGATCAGCCCAAGCCAAGGCAATGCCGACTCCGGGAGTCGAGACCGCAGCCTCTTGCATTGGTGACAAGCGCAATCTCCGCTACGCCACCTGACCGCCTGCAGCATTGTTATTTTTTGGTGAAGTGCCCCTTTAACACTAGCCAAATACTGGTCAATATTAGCTGGGGCTGGTGAGTTTGTCTACTGTACTCAGCCACTTTGACAGGTAACCAACCACACTTTAGAGGGTATTATTTCCGTAAAAAAACAAAACCAGTTAGTCTAGTAAAACCATGAAAGTGGCCAGTAAAAAAATAAAAATAAAAGAACGATCACAAAAAATAAAGAACACAAGTGAGTAAAAGTGAATAGAGAGAAAGCCTAAAGAGTTGCTGTACCTGCAACAGGCAGTCATAGTGGAACATGTGTCCACACAGGAACAGATAGAAGGGCCTGTTAAGCAGGGGGAAGTCACAGGCAGCACACTTCTCCTGGGACTCCACCACACCGTACTTGTTCCTCATCTCCTGGATGTCCTCGCGGATGCGCTTGGCGCTCTCAGTGGCCTCCTCCATCTCCTGCTTGAGCTCCTCGATGTGCTGGTTATACTCCTCCAGAGAGCTGCAGATGGCCTCCTGCAGAGAGATACAGTGTATCCATTCTGTATTTTCTTTTTGTATCTTATTAGCTATGTACTGCATGTTTTTTTTTCTTTTACATGAAAATTCCATCCTTCTCCATTTCTGGAAAACTCATCCTCTACTAAGAACTTAAACGCATTTTCTTTTCATGTTCTGGCAAAATATGCCATGTTTTATAAATGTGTATACAGTAGGGGTGTAATGGTACAGGCGTCACGGTGCGGTACATCCAGCCATACGAAGAATAGTAGAATACGTCTCATACGACTAGGTGAAACTAGGGTTGCACATTTGACAAATGTATGCTCTCAATATCTTTACTTTACACTGGCTTACTAACAGTCTTAACACAGAAGGTCATTCACTTACGTTGAATATCAAGCTTGTATTGCCACATTTAGATGAGGAATAAAACGTTGAAGCTTGTAAAGGCAGGATGACAAGCCGACATAACAAATTGACCGCGCACTCTGCTGTTTCCTCCCCTCCCCTTACTACAGGTGTGCCTGAAACTAAACTATGAATGAAGATATGTTTGTAACACAGCAGGGTCATTGCACAAGGCTGAAAATGTTCATCGTTTTCTTGTTCGCCTAATATTGTTAACCAATGGAAAGACACACACACCAACGTGTTCCGGCTACTTTCCCTTCACAGCTGATTCGAGAGAGAAAAAAACACAAACATACTTTTTCTGATCTGGACTGGTCCTCTGAGTCAAGCTGCGTGTTTAAATCCAAAATATTGATCAATCTTCTGCCATTGTTGTGTAACATGCCATCTCTTCTCTAGAGTCTTCTTTCTCTGCCTCACGTGCAGTTAAATCTACTCTAGAAGTGAAAGTGAAAGTATAGACCGGTGGGCGGAGGTGGCACTAGGCAATTAATTTACTCAAGTGGATTCCTGAACACAAGAATGACACCGTTATCACTGACTGACTACCGCGGCAAGCCTAGGTGGAACTATGTATAACTTAATAAAAAATTATTATATTTAATAATAATAATAATTATACACAGAAACAATTCCGTATACACATTTATAAAACAAGGCATATTTAGCCAAAATATGTTGCCAGAACATGAAAATAAAATGCGTTCACGTGCGCTTTGGCGGAGATCCGCTTCTACTGTGAAAATCCGGCCTCACAGAAGTATGTTGATGCGAAGGGGACACGCTTTCTCAGCGCAGCATTACACAACACTGGGTACTCATTCCGGACTGATATCCAGAACTTTGCGAGGGCCTGTCCAGTGAACTTGACTTTCAGTAGCTCATCACACGAAAGATCATTGAGGCTTCCTGCTCAGACAGTGGCCTGCTGCATCATGCGTAATAAACGGATCTTTGATCCAGTTGTCCAAATTGTCTGCGCTCTCTCTCCGAAGTTGTTCAATGAGCCCTTCTAGTGGCTACAGATGATGGGCTTCAAATAATTCTTTGCAACATTCTGTTCCTACAAAAAGCCATCAAGCAGAGTAAATACCCCACAAATCTCTGCTGATTATCCTGGAGTGCCACTAACAGAGTTTCTTAATCCAGCTCACTATCAGCATATTTCTCTGCCAATGGGTTGTTTTTGTCTGCAAGGAAAATCTGCACTTCTTCTCCGAGTTAAAAAAGGCGATTTAATAGCCACCTCACTTCAGTGTGGTATAGCAGCTGGTTATGCGCAGAGCCCATTTCATCGCAGCCAACCGGCACCGCTTCTGACAACAAAGTACCATTGCGAGTCCAGACTCCAGGTTACACACAAAAGACCAGACCCCCCTCCCGCGATTATACATGCGCAGGACGTAGTGAGACGTGTATTGGAATACTGTGTGTCGGCCTCCGTTGATGAAGGGGCGAGACATGGAAAATACACACAGCTGCCGGGTGGGTCTGCCAATGCACTGTCACCTACCTGTGGGTCGTGACCCGTAGTTTGGGAACCGCTGATTTGGAGGCACGTCAAACCATCGCAGACAAAACATGCTCTGAATAACCTTATATGGGGTCTTTGAGATTCGTGGATAGCTTTACCTTAAGTAAACAATGAACAATCTAGTACTGACCTTGAAGTGGTCGATGGTGACAAAATCGGGGAAGAAGGGCAGGATGTCCTCGATCTTCAGCAGGTTGCAGCTGGAGAGGCAGTTCATGGCTTTCTTCACATCCTTCTCCTCCTGCACCACATGGCGGGCGATCTTCAGCCACAGCTTCTTCCTCAGCTCCTCGTCATCCTCGGGCAGGTCCGCACACGACTTGGCCAAGTCCACATCCACCTGCGGGATGATGTGGACGAATCGAGAGCCATTGTCAATATACGCAAGGGTTCGTCGATGTATTGAACTTTTGTTTACTTTGAGTTTAGATTTGCGCTCTCAACATGACAATCAACTGATTACTGGTAAAAACATGCTGCATCACATAATGACATTTATGTAATTTTACATTCCAGAATATTAATCACATACCATCTGCACCCAAAGACACAAAGCCACTCACTTGCAAAGCCAGATCCACAGCCTCCTCATAGAGCTCCATGATCTTATAGACGAGGACACAGGCTTGGAGGTAGCCGTGCTCTGCACACAGCCTGAGGGCATACTTCAGGTCATAGTGGATCTCTGAGGCGTGGGTCCCTGCCTGCTCCAGGTACCAGAGCAGGGAGTCAGGCTTGTACTTGGCATAAAGAGACAGCAGGTAGTTATGGATGGCCTCCTCGGTCACAGTCAGCTGGTACACACAGAACTCCATGTATCGGATGGTCTCGCTGATCTGCTGGGTGCTGCCCATCTGGCTATAGTTCATCAGGGCCGGGATGAGCTTCTTCGGCTCCAGCCGCTTCCCCATCTGGATCCAGGCGTCCACCACCTTCTTGGGGATGTGCTGCATGAGCACGGGGGAGAACTTGTAGAAGAGCTTCTCGTCGCAGTGCTTGGAGAGCACCTCCAGGGCGGCGCTGTAGTCATCGTGCTGGCAGTGGTGGGAGATGACCCTCTCGTAGTCCTGCATGATGACCGAGAAGTAGACCATGTCGTCCACGTTGCCGTGGCTGGCCAGCAGGTCGTAGATGGTGGTGCGGTTGTTGTACAGGCACTCCTTGTGCTTGGAGCAGCCGAGGAAGCGGCGGAACTCGTCCCGGGTCTCCTGGAAAAGCACGTTCTTGTCTTCGTCGCTCTCCAGCTGACCGAGCCGGTTGAGGTAGAGCTCCGTGAGCCAGGTGACCAGCAGCGTCATCTGGGTTCTCTCGCTCTGCTTCAGGTTGCTCAGCTTCTTCAGCAGGAACTCCTTCAGGGCCTCCTCCTGTTTGGCCTCGATGAACTTGAGCGCGATCTCCTCGAAGTAGTTCTGCGTCAGTGCGTAGCACTTGGCGCTCTCGATGAAGCGCTTGTTCTGGAAGCAGTGCTCCGCCTCCTTGGCCAGCACCATGTCCGTGCACTCGGGCCGGTCGCGGCAGTACTCCTTGGCCAGGTCAAACTTGTTCATGCTCATGTACATCTGCCACACGTCGCGGGCCTCGCGCTGGATGTGGTAGCGGAAGACGGCCCGCTCCGTGTAGATCCAGACCAGGCCACCCGCCGGGTCCTTGATCATCTTTTTCAGGGTGCCGAACTTATCCGGGAACACGTCCTCGTGTACAACCTGGCCGTTCAGGGTGCAGATGGCTTTGACGCGGTCGGGGAGCAGCAGCAGGAAGTGGAACTGGGTCAGCACAATGGAGATGGGCTTGTTGAAGCTGAAGTCTATGTCCGGGGTGTACTCCCACACCTGATGAAAGGATGGATGGATTGAGGGAGGGAGGGAGAAACAGAGTGAATGTAAAGAAGGTATGATCATAGATGATGAATTGTATACAATCTGCAGGGGGAAAACATTGCAATGCATGATTCACAAGATTAGTGTATGGTCCCCCACCCACCCAACCCCCTCCAATGTACAGTTTCTTCCCCTTCTGATGTATATTTTTTTTATGATCTCTTTCTTACACAGCACCATATATTTGTATGTCTTGTTGTATGTCATAAATGTCTTGATGAATTGAAAATGGAGGACCCTTATGTAAACAAGACAAATGTCTTTTTCTGGTCTTCATCCTCTTAGCAGTTGTTAGTATTGAGCTGTACTGTATTGTACCCATTCTGCAATCTGTCAATAAAGTTTTCAATCAATCAATGCTTCTACATAATCTAAACAGCGGTGTGCATTTATTGAACTTAACAAAAACCTTTCAAACATGACCTGGCTTAAAAACATGACCTGGCTAAAAGTTGATTATCTTTGTTTACATAATCGTCAGAACTGAAGCCAAAATCAAAATGCGATTATATTGTCCAGCCCTAGTTGGTGTGTACCTGCACATCACTGAGAAGGGAATCGGGCCTGACATAGTCCAGCTGGCCATAGAGGACTCCGTTCCCCATCATCCAGGCAAAGGCCTTGGGGCTGGAGCGCAGCTTGGATGTGTAGAAGGTGATCTCACTGTAGCCCATGTTGGCAGGAAACTCCTGGAAGCTGGGCAGCAGGTCCTGGTTCTGTGCGAAGATGGAGCTGAAGCCCTGCTGCTCCGAGCCCTCGGCCACCTTGCCCACAAACTGGAACAGGCGTTTGCGGGTGGTGGCGATGATGAAGTACTTGTTCTCCAGACCTCGCTCGACCTCCAGACAGCAGACCGGCGCCGGCTTCCCGTCCTCCTCCAGAGAATGAACCTGCCGCGGGTATCAGATGGAACAGTGGTTGAGTCACATGTCAAGAGGTACAGTATTCGCAAATGTAGTGTATAAGCCGAGATGTTGAATTGGGCTGGAAAATACTCCAGATAAAAATTGGATATGCTGGACTTCATAGTCCAGAAGCTAAATGGATATATACACCAGCATTTTTGTGAACAAGACTAGATTACGTGGATTTATACTATTTTTTTCTATATATATATATATATTTTCTTTACTAAATCATGGGCCAATTAAGGTCATATATTAGAAGAAGTAGAATAGAAGTACTTTATTGATCCCGAGGGAAATTCAGCACTACAGATCGCTCACAGTAAACATTTAGGTAGTCAAAAAAGAAAAATCACAAATAATAAAAATAAAGTCAGGGATATACATTCTAAAGATGTATATACACATTCTAAAATATGCAGCAATATATATTACAAAAACGACACAATATATATCTGGGAGGAGGTGCCTGCCATCCTCTTATCACTTTGCAAAATGGCATGTTTCTAGCATGGAACATGTCACAGGAACCTGAGCAAAAAAATGTCATTCAATCAATCAATCAATCTGCATGGTGATTGATTGAATGAAAATTGTATTAACAGATTGCAGAATGGGTACAATACAGTACGGCTCAATACACACAATTGTTAAGGGGATGCAGACCAGAGAAAGACTTTCGTCTTGTTTACATCAGGGTCCCCCATTTTCAATTAATAATGAATTGTAAGTAAGGGTGCAACTTGCTCCGTGCAATCCATTCTTTGTGGATCTAGCCCACAGTGTCATAGGGAGGTGTAGTGGTTACGTCATTGTGGTTTCCGGCCGGTCCACCTCGCTTGAAATTGCAATGCATTTCCAATGGACACATTTCTAAATCGTCTCGTTTAAAACAAATAAAGCATGAACATTTGCTTACACAATAATGTTAGTGATAGAAGTGAACTCATTTTGTGCAAAATGGAAAGCTTGCCAATGTTCATGAGGCCGAATTATTACAATAGCCGATAATACATTTTCCCAATGATAAATCCCTATACGGGTGGGCCGCGCAGGAAACTAAAGTGACGTCAGACTACACCTCCCTATTGATGCAAAGCAGTCTTGCATAGATTTAACTGGTCTTACACAAAGTACTATGCCTATAAACCACCACTAGAGGCAATGTGGCTAACCGTGAGTGAGTGAGTGAGTGAGTGAGTGAGTGAGTGAGTGAGTGAGTGAGTGAGTGAGTGAGTGATATTATTATTTATTTATTTTTACGAAAAAGGTTTTACGTAAAAAACAGCAGAGTAAATCATATGGCCTTGAAACTCTAACCAATGCACCAAAGCTGTTAAGAGCTTACAGATACAACAAATGTAAAGGTATTAAGTTATAAACATATCATATGGCATTGACATTAGAACATTTCCATGGCTTGTCATGTGAAGAACTCGTCCACCCCCTTGGTCTCTGACCTGTCTGAAGTACTGGTCTGGGTTGGTGTTGAACAGGCTGCCCTCGGAGGCCGAGATCTCCGCCTCGAAGATAATGCCCTGGCTGGTGCCGACCAGGATGGGCCCGGTGTTGGTCTCCATGCCCAGCACTTTGTTCCAGCCCACGCTCTCGATGAGGTGGCCTCTCCAGCGGGACAGTGCGCGCACCTTCTGGGTGTTCCTGTTCAGGTAGAGACACTCGCTGGTGCTCAGGCTGATCACAAGGTGGGACCCTGCCAAGGTAGGGTGGATGTTAGGGATGACCATGGTTATTATTATAGTATTCCATTATTCCGGGCGGCTGGGTAGTGTAGAGGTCTAAGCACTCGTCTACCACCGCAGAGACTCTGGGTTTGATTCCAGCTGTCAGCGGTACTTCCGGCTTGGTCAGCCGTCCCTACAAATATAATTGGCAGTCTTCGCGGTTGGGAAGCCGGCAGGGTATGAGATGTTCAGCAGGGAGGCGAGTTTCACCCAGTGCCGTCAGGTGAAAAGAAGCGGCTGGTGACTCCATATGTATCAGAGGAGGCATGTGGTAGTCTACACTCTCCCCAGACTGACAGTAGGGGGTAGCACAACGACCAGGAAGGGAATTGGCATAACGATGGGACAAAAGATAGAAAGACACAAAAAATTACATTAAAAAAATGCAATGGTTTGATTTGTGTCATGGCGTGCCTGTGCGTACTTGTGCCAGATGACACAGGATTTTCAGGGACCCCTTTTCTCTTTCAATTTCCTCAACTAGTGGTCAAAAACTCCATTGGATACCTTGTTTTAATTACACTAAGCAGCAGAAACAAACACAAAAGAAAACGAAATGTGTACAGCTGGGATCCAATAAGACCAGCACTACTGATCCACTCTTTACTTTGTGTAATAATTGAGTACCTCAGATGTTCTCCGAGGAACAATGTCAAAACGGACTTATGGTTCAATTACACATCAGAAAATGACACACTTGTCAATCATCCGTTAGTAGACGTGAAAGCTGGACCCAAAACAAATGGCACAGAATAATGCTCATTAATTTCCTGTTGAGTTGACATAGCACGTTGTTAGTAGGCTTTTCTCACCTGTGGGGTCCAGGAACAGCTTGTGCACTCTGCTGTCGTCTTTCCTTCCCAGTTCAATCTGGTTGGGCTGGTCTGGCTTGGCCAGGTCGATCCTGATAGAATAGAATCAAATATACACCAATCGTTCACATGTTGAAAATAGTCCGGACCCAAGCTAAACTTCATCATGCCTTTAGTGATTCCATGATGTATTAATCAGTGTGAACAGAGCCGTGGTAATAACAGGCTATATAATCTGTATAATCCATCACTTTGCACATTTAACTGGCAGAAACACATTTTGCCCTCAAACAAATAACCACAAGATAATAGTGAAGATAATGGTGTTGATAGGAGTGTAATTTGCCTCAAAAGTGTGTCCTTTCCCAAACTCATGCATAGCTGATTGTTGCAAACTGCAAAGTGGTTGATCTTCTCAGGGGGTGAAAAATCGATTCTCTGCTTGTTGAATATCGGCTTCTCCTCCTCAAGTCTCACGTTCACAAAGCCTGGGAGACAATTATATCAACATGATCATCATCATCGAACATTATCATCAATTTGTCAATTATCATTGACAAAACAAAACAAATTAGCATCAAAATCATTAGGGGGAAAAACACATCAAAGACCAACGGCATGGCATGTTTAATAATGTGTGTGTTGTAATTATGTTGATATGAGAATCAGATGTCATCATGTCTTGTTGATGGGCCCAGCTCGTCTACCTGAATGGGTTATCCCGATGTTCGCAGCGGACAGGCGGTGATGTTGTGCGTGTCTGCTGCTGTTCTGCGAGTCCTCGTACTCATCAAGGATGGAAGCCATAGCTGAATGTAACGTTACCTTGTTAGACCACAGAGAGGAAGAGAACGGGCTTGTTGCTAATAATAATGACACAAACCCTGTGATGATGACATGGCTGTGTAGCTATCATAGCTTTAACCCATCGTGGTTCCGCTTCTTTTGTATTCGTCTCATGGGTAACGTTAGAGGTGTCGAATAATAAACTAATTTAAGTATGCGGCACAAAAGCATAGAAACGCAATAATCTTTTAAATAATTCAAAACAAACGAAATCACTAAACCAGCTTCCTAGTTTGGAGGGACGGCCGAACCAGTCAGGTGACGAAGGAGAATCATGTGATCAATAGGCAATTTATTTTCTTTGGCACAAGAGGGCGCTGTTGGGTAGATTTTAGTGTCGCATTATTATTATTATTATTATTATTATTATTATTATTATTATTATTATTATTATTATTATTATTATTACAATAAGGGAATAGGCTTTATTATGGTATTAATCGTTGTATTAATTAAGCATGAATGTTTGAACTGTTGTTCAAAGTAATTTATTTATGCATGAATGCATTCGTCCGTCCGTTCATTCATTCTCCCCCCATCAATTAATTAATTAATGTATCTTGTTTACTTAGAGACGGTATAAGTATCGGTAAGTTAACGTTATATACTAAATCAATGCCCCCACACAAACCACCTATAAAACAACCAGGAACCTGTTCGCACCTTGTGTTGTTTGGTAGGAGGGGCTCTATGCAAATCACAACCTGTCTGAGCGGAAAGTTCTCTCAAAACCGATCTGTCGTCAGAAGTCAGAAGACAGTGAGCAAGCAGTGGTCGAGAGGAACGTTTGCTGTCTCACCAATGTTAGTCAGCCTCTGTAGCCTATACACAGTCTCACACAAGTCAGACAGTCCGAGGGAGCTCTACATTCTTGAACTTCAGCATCGAGATCGACATGCCACCTCAAATGGATTATTTTTATCAAGAGTCCTCCTCCCGAGTGCCCTCTGCGTGCGGGCTGACCCAGGCGGACGAGCTGGAGCCGCCGACCATCAGCTGCATGTTGGTGGGGGACGGAGCGGTGGGCAAGACCAGCATGATCGTCAGCTACACAACCAATGGATATCCCAGCGAATACAAGCAGACGGGCTTCGATGTGTTCTCCGGTGAGTTCTCCTATATTATCTGATTATTAGTAGGCTGCACTGAATAACTTGGTGTTTTGGACGCATATTACTAGTGTTTTACAATTTAATAAAACGCTCTGCCAATTTTTTTTGTTTAATTTTTTTTTATACTTCATTTCACCATGATTATATAGCTTTGAAAATGAATAATCGTGTATTAGTTGCTAAATATATACACTTCCTCTACATGGAACACTGCCTGATTCTTAGGATTGTATGTTGTTCAACAGGTCAGGTCCAAGTGGAAGGAGCCCCTGTCAGAGTACAACTACTGGACACTGCTGGACAGGTAAACAAAAACATGAATTTATGCTCCCTCAAGATATATATGAATGTAGGCATGTTGATAATGACTGGCAAGCTAATATCAAAATATAATTAGCATTATATGGTACCTTACTGCCTTTGTTGTTGGAAAAGTTATGATGGATTAAGCTACAGTGTCCGTATCAGTATGCAACTTTATTCACTGAAATATGTGACAGGCAACAAGCATTTTATTCTGAAAGGCACTTGTCTAATCTTATGAGCAGTGGTGCAGTCGTAATATGGGAACTGGTAACACGCCACACACACGCACGCGCGTACTTAGCGCACAACGAATGGATAGAGCGCATTTTTGTGCGCGCGTACTGATCATCTAGTAACACTGCGTGTAACCGCGTGTGACCACGACTGCACCACTGCTTATGAGTCATCATCCTGGCACTCTATCATGGATCTTGCTTTCAAATGAACACACTCACTTGAGTTCAAGCTTGAATAAAACCAACCGTGTTCTCTTTCCTTGCACTTGGACATTTCAGGAAGAATTTGACAACTTCCGTTCGCTGTCCTACGCCCACACAGACGTCTTCATCCTGTGCTTCAGCGTGGTCAACCCCACCTCGTTTCACAACGTCACCAAGAAGTGGATTCCGGAGATCCGGGCCTGTAACCCCTCCTCGCCCATCATCCTGGTGGGGACCCAGTCGGACCTTTTGCTGGACGTTAACGTCCTGATCAACCTGGACCGCTCCAAGGTCAAGCCGGTCCTCAGCGCTCGGGCGCGGAGCATGGCGGAGAAGATCCGGGCTACAGACTATGTGGAGTGCTCCTCTCTCACTCAGAAGAACCTAAAGGAGGCGTTTGACGCTGCCATCTTCGCCGCCATCAAGCACAAAGCCTGCAAGGGTAAGAAGAGGAGGTTCTCTGACAGACGCACCAAGACGTTCTCCAAGTGCAGCTGGAAGAAGTTCTTCTGCTTCATTTGAACCCAACAAAAAGGACAGAGTGACCCTGTGAACAAAACATATGATTTATTGAAGTATAAAATACTGAGATCATTATGAACTAATGACTGTGGACTATTGGATGTGGCTGTGTAGATTCTGGCCTCCGAGACAGAGGCGCTGATGTCTAGTTTGTCTGCAGGTTTCATGCAGGTGGATCAAGCGCAGCAGCGTTGGGTACACACCACAATACACCATCATAAGCATGCGCTTGGTTGCCTCTTGTCTACAGGCAAACAGTACATTGGCAAGTCAAAAATGAAAGCATGCCTTTGCTGCTGTGTGCGGTCAACACAGACCATACACTTAAAAGAGAAAAGGTGCGCTGGATTGAGACTGTCTGTGAAGAGACTATCAGCATTAGGACATGTTGAACACCCTGTCAGAGCGGAATAGGCCTGGGGGGGGGGGGGGGGGGGGCATGTAAATGCTATGAATTTGCATTGTCTGGATTGCTGCCGACTGAGGCCTGCAATGTGTGAGTGTGTGCAGTGCACATGAGCAGGTGGGAGAGTGTGCACGTGTGCGTGACAGAACAAGGAGAGAGAGTGGGTGGAGGGAGGAGGCGTTAGCTATATCTCTATATAGTGCTTGGGACGCTGATGGCAAATCTCGTAACATTTTCTGGGGCAAGCCACCATACACGGTCATTCCCATTGACTTGTGTGTTTGACAGGCAGAATTTGGGGTTAACGGATAGTTTGTAAGTCTTGTTGTGAGCAAAGCTGCCACAGAAAATCTTACAACCATCATGGGAGAAACCTCAACCCTTATTTTTCTCCATCTTTTACATTTTGCAGTTTTATTAAGTTACCATCTAACTTGCCACCCACTTCCTGGGCCCGATACAACTCTTTGCTGCCTACCTACAATCCCAGCCCTTTTACATGCATTATGGCTGAAGGTGCAACACAAGGTGCCAAGTTCCTACCTGTGTGTGAAAGCCTCCCAGGCCAGTGTATAGGCTGCTATTATCTGGTGTTTGACTCAATCAACTGATGGTATCGACACCCTGGGCCTTTCACACGACAGCCTTTTTATCACCTTGCCTTACGTTCGTGATAGGGGAGCACAGCGGCATGATTAGTTTATAACCGATCAGAAACAAATGTATTCACTTTGGTCCGACTAATCTTCTTGATAAGCCACAGGCGCAACCTGTCTGTGAATCCAAGCTGGAATGGTTCTCAGGAGTAATCTCCCTTTTCATCTCTCTGTCTCTCTCGGTGATTTGCATGTGTAAAGGTGAGCACCACAGGGGTCCCGAGTTCCACCCCTGCTGGCACGCTAGTCGGCCCGGAGCACATCTCCAGAGCCTCTTTGTTTGTATGTCCAACACAGCCCTCCTCTACGCCCAGGGTAACCTGCTGCTTAATAGGCTACACTGCTACAGCATGTACAGTTACAGGAAGCCAAACGGCTCCTGCTTGAATGTAAACACACACTTTTAATAGCCTTGGTGCCAGTCAGGTTTGTACCGGATGAGCCAGAGTGTAATCTGATCGGGCCAGTGGAGAAAGTGATTGGCATCAAGGCTAGGCGTCGCTATGCTTCTTGTGGAAGTTGTTGTAATGTATAAGCTATTCTGTTTTTTTCAAACAGCCCATTGTCTATCAAGTTGTTCTTGTTTTGAATGATTAGAAAAAAGACATGGATTTTCATTGTGTTGCTAGTCTATGAGTATTCTTTTTGTGAAATTTTATATCTTTGTCATGTCACTAATGTCAACATTAACATCTTCTGCCCTGACCAATGTGGCTTTTTAACATGTTGGAGGGATGGGATGTAAATAAATGAAGTATAAAACCGCTTCAGTGTTATTTGTATGATTTATAACCACTGGATTTATACACTTAAAAGGCACATATTTTGGAAAATGGGTTTTGCCTCGTCTTTTGGTGTGGATTTGGTTGGAAACGTTATTTAGATGCAGGGCAGCAGGGTGGATTTATATCGATACTTGTTGCCATTTGGGCAGTTGTTACATGAACTTAAAGAAGCAAATGGTAAATGGCTGCATTTATATAGTGTTTTTATCCAAAGCGCTTTACAATTTGGTCCTCACATTTTACCCATTCACTCACACCGACGGCAGAGGCAACCATGCAAGGTGCCAACCTGCTCATCGGGAACAGTTAGGGGTTAAGTGTCTTGCTCAAGGACACTTCGACACACTGCCCAGGATGAGCGGGAATCGAACAAGGAACCTCCGGATTAGCAGACGACCGCTCTACTTCCACTGTCGCCCCCAAATCAGAAGTATTGCTCTTTGTGATAGCATACAAAATCTGCTAGAAGGTAGTATCTAGATCCCATAGGTAGGAAGGACATGTTGATTTGAATTGGTTCGTAGTGGGAATGGTAGGGATAGCTCAGATTTTTCTACCAATGATGTTGCTGATTGGTAGAGTCCTCTCTCCCCCAGTCCATGGTTTTCCTCAGAGCTAGTGTGAGGACCAGCATGGGTTGTGCGGAGAAAGGACTACCAATCAACATCATTGGTAAGTAAGGGTTAAAAAAAAATCAGAACTATCCCTTTGAGGTAAGGAATTGGTTTATATTTTTCAACTTGTTATTTAAAAAAAATGACGATTAACTGCTAGACACTACCAGGTAGAGTGCCTATCATTTACTGCCAAGTTTGCATGGTTTTATTTATTAATTTATTTTGTACTTTTGGCTTTTAGTGTGTGTTGTTCAATACAAGAGAAGAAAAGTGCTGGAAAATAAATAATTTAAATTAAATAAATGTTTATAAAAAAAATGTCATGTTCCACAGATTCAAGGAGATCATATCAAATTGTTGAATAGATAAAAAAAAATAAAAAATGGGACCTTCAACACGGTGTATGTTTATTACGTATGTGTAGTTCAGACCACTTATCATGTCTGCTCTGAATGATGGCTGGTATACAGATCTGTTAAAGACACCTACTGTCAAGGCAATGGGGCATGTAGAATGGTTCCCTCTGGGGAGTCTGAATGATCTGTAACCTCTCCCCAGGTGCTTTTTCCTGAGACGTCCCTCAGTCCAAGCATATGAAAAGTGGCCCCAGGACTGCCAGCTGTGAATTTGGAAAGAGTTTCTAATAGACTACAAATGATTGATAGCAATTGCATGCTGTGAGGGAGTGGTGTGTCTGATTGAGCACTCTTGAGAGGTCTGGGAGGTTGGAGTATGGCAATCAAGGAAGTACTGATTAAAGGGAAGGTAGGAGATTTTTAGAAAGCTATTTTATCCCCTCTGTAACTGTGGAGCTAGGTCACAATGGGCCCCTGGTGCAGAAATCTTTACAGGGCCCCCTCCCTATAAATAGACAGTTGATAATGTTAATATTATAGCTACCATATGTAGAATGTGGGCATTCTATTATCTCTCGGGAGGGGCCTCTCCTTGGAGAGGGATGAATGCTGTTGCACTCCCTGTATCTAATGGTAGACCCCTGCCTCTTTGAACATTAAAAAAATAATCATGGCCATTTTTTGTCCCCTCCTCTGAGAAATTGCTCTGGTTTACTGTTGGCGTTTGTTAGCCATGCTATTGCAGGTCCATAATAATAGATTCAATTTGTACCGCACTTTAGATTTGCGAGAATCTCAGAGTGCTACAGGAGATATAGACAAAAAGTTAAATGAATAAAACAACCAATGAAATGGAAGAACATAAAAGTAAAATAAAATAATAATAAAATGAATAGAAGTAAAAATAAAAGTAAAAGAAAGGCAAAAGCCTTGATCCATGGGGGAATTAAACCATATCTTTCAGAATCACCAAACTATTTCAAACACTATTACTACAGCTAGTACAGGGAACTGTTTTTATGTAATTTTGAGAGGAATAATTTCCATCCCCATTCAGTTGCACTACCAGTTGCAGTAGGCAACTTTGGAGAAATTAGTTAGTGAGTTTACCTGCCCCACGTCTCAAGCCCATGCATGCGCAACAAAGGTTTCCCACAGATTCCCAGAGGCACCAGCAGCTTTAAGCTGAATTAAAAAATAATAATTAAACATATTTCCCAGCCTCTGATTGGCAGGTGGTTTTGCCCTTTTTTCACAAGGAACACATACATGGTGGTTTTAGTTTTCAAATGCAACCCTGGGAACACCACCAAAAACATCTGATTGGCCAAAAACATCAGCTCCCTCCCGTTTGGGCCTGTGGTGTTCCCCTTGGTTGCATCAGAAAACTAAGACCACCATCACGTTCCTCGTCAAAAAAATGTCAAAACAATAAACAGCAAATGTATATTGCGTACTGGTGGTAACAAACAATGCTATTATCTGCTATTCATCGTCTATGGATCATGACAGCATCATTGAGATTGAAGAAATGGGTTTGACAAGAATTAGAAGGCCTTCAACATGTCCTCCTCAGCTCTGAAAGGGGGAAAGGAACAGAACTTGCAGGTGGCAAAGCAAGTGCAAATGACACGAGGGAGAGAGAGAGAATAATAAACCCATTTGGATGTGACAGGTCTGTGTGTTGGTGGGGCGGCGTGGCTCAGGGGTAGAGCGGGTCGTCCAATGATCGAAGGGTTGGTGGTTCGAATCCCGCTCAAGCCCATGTCCATCCCACTGCCGTTGTGTCCTTGGGCAAGACACTTAACCTACTTGCCTCGTATGAATGTGTATGCATGTGAATGAATGTTGGTGGTGGTCGGAGGGGCCGTAGGCGATGATTATTCGCCACGCTTCCGTGAGTCTGCCTCAGGGCAGCTCTGGCTGCAATTGTAGTTTACCACCACCGGTATGACTGTGTATGAACGAATAATGGACTCTGTAAGCGCTCTGGGGTTACTGGGGTGTCACAAAGAGCGCTATATAAATCCAATCCATTATGTGGAGAAAAGAGGAGAAAAACACACACACACTTGGAAAATATTATCATGTCCATAGCTCGGTGTTAAATACATATTCTCTGTACAGCCTTGGCTAGTTAATATAGTTTAACTAGTATACAGCTCAGACACTAGGGCGACAGTCTGACACTGTTTCTTAAAACAACCATCAAGGCCCAGAACAGTTTGATGTAGATATGAGACGTCCAAGGTTCTTTTCTTGTTAATCTTGTCTCCAGTTCTTGTGTGAGACACGACAAAGCCCTAAACCCATCTTTTGTTTTCATTTTCTCCTCTCTGGGCATTTTTGTTTACCTTTCTTGTATTATCTCTGTTATTAATTTGTCATCTTTTGACGTCATGTCAACTTTGTACTTAATGGTAAGTCTGTTCTATTTTTATACAATTTGACTAATTTGAATTTCTAACAGTTCACTGTCATGGCTGATTTAAAATATTCCACAACACAACACACTCTTGCCCCAATACCTGCATCCATGTAGCAGCATTTAGTATGTGAACTGATCATCCGTCTTGTGCAACAGAGACTGATGTGTCAGAGGTCTGTTTGTTATCATCAGGGGGTAAAGCTGGCCACCCTACTGATCTCGATTGATGACCCATGAAGTGACTATAGAGAGAGAGAGAAAGAGAGAGGCCCTTTCCGCTCTGTCATCAGACACCCCTGACACACGTCGACCCATGCTGCACTTAGCAGTGACCCCCAGGTTGCAAGCGGTCTGACCAGTCTGTGGTAGACATGACCATCCACAACTTTCTTATCGGGAAGAACTTGAGGCGGTGGGATTCTACAACCTTGAGCAAATCAAAAAGGAAGACATCCGAAGTGGTGTATCTGTAAGTGTATAGTAACGTGCATTCAAACAGGCTAGTATCGTCAGAAAGTATCGTCAGTCTTTGAAATGAACATCAATAATGAAAACGGAGGTCCAAGGCACTCATGTGGAACAATTTAATAAAGAGAATAACAATAGATTAGAATAAATACATGTAAAACATAATCCACAAGAGTGCCTTGGATCTCCATTCTCTATTGAAGATTTTGATCCGTGTCACCAAAGAGCCCAGAAGGAAATGACAAGAGACACATTGAGGGGAGCATGTTGATCAACCCCAGTCAGCGGTAATCAATCTTGACAGAAATCTTCATGAAGGTATTTCTTCAGTCGCTTTAATTGAGGCTTGACCCGTGTGTAAACCGTGTGTGCTTAGTGTGAGAGTTGAAGGGGCTTGGAGGAACAGCTGGAGCCGGTGGAAGAGGGCAGGTGATGGCGATGGCCAGCAGCAATGTGGTTACTGACCTCTCTAAGGTCAGCAATCCCAGGGTCGCGAGGGGCCGTGAGACAGCCCGAGGAGCCCACTGGAACGTCAGATCTTATTTATGACATGCACTCATGATCAGACGCAGGCGTGAGCTGGACCGTGACAGAGCAGGGGAGTGTACAAATACAAACAGGCGGCTTGCATGTGTTTCCATTCAAAGACTGAAATCAGAGACACAGAGACTCAAATGTTTTGGTTCACTTAGACTTTAACACAGAGACTCAGAGAACCATATTCTGCCACACACACACACACACACACACACAAAAGCATGCAATGACACATGCATGCACACATGTACACACACACACACACACACACACAAATGAACACAAACACGATCACACGCATATTGTACACATACTACAGACATACACTCGCAGACAGACATGCACGCACACATACACAAAGACACAGACACTGTCTCATCATTACACATTCACTCATTGAGCAATCGTGAAGGCCAAGTTGGACAGGTTTTGGGTTCCCATGAGTCAACCCAGTGAGGTGTTCCTCCTCCTACTCCTCCTCGCCTCCTCCTCTCTCTCTCTCTCTCTCACACAGTTAGTCATCCCCTTTTGTTCCTCTCCTCTCCGCAAGGAGGGTTGTCCCTCTTCCCAGGGTTCCTTGCCTCGGGCCTCGGCCCGCGGGCCGCAGCAGCTCTTCCTCTGGCGCCGGGCCAGTTTCACTCTCGCTGGGTTTCAGTGTAGTCAAACGCTTGGCAAGGGAGGCCATGGGAAACCTAGCAGGCGCACTGGCAGCTCTGCCTCGCCGTCGCCGACGGAGCCCATTGGCTAGTTATAGCGCCTGTTACCTGGTCACCCAAAAACTGACAGTTGATGCAGTTAAATTAAAGCCCCAGGGGGAGGTTCACACTGGTGCCACTTTCACTCTAAACACTAGCTGTTGTTTTTCTTCTTCTTCTTCTTGTCGGGGCCGGTCATGTGATTGTGACTGAGAATATTATGGGACAGGAACGGATCACCCAGATCGGATCTTTAATGGCAGGTTGTAAAACAGGGCCTGTGAGACTGCTGTGCGTTATTGCCATTCGGTATCAGTGTGATGATCAATAGTGTTGACTATCCACGCATTGAACACTTGCACTACATCCCCGTCATTTTGATTTACACGTCAGAATCCGTAAATCATTCTTGATGAATTGAAAATGGAGGACCCTTATGTAAACAAGACGAAAGTATTTTTCTGGTTTTCATCCTCTTAGCAGTTGTTTGTATTGAGCTGTACTGTATTGTACCCATTCTGCAATCTGTTAATAAAGTTTTCAATCAATCAATAAATCAATCAATAATCGATCAGGATTATAATTATTATTAAAAAAAAATCACCCATTATCCTTTCCCAGAGTCCTCTTTCCTTTAAGGGAGATGAGCCGTGGCTTAAACAAGAAAACACGTCAATCATGTCCTCTGTACACTCTGGATTGGTTAGAAACACTAATCATCTTTGTTGAGCATAAACTGCCAGTTTCGGGTGTGTGACTTTAAGCTGCCTATAAGCTGTCCCAGTTGTTGACTTTTTGCCTGGAGGCAACTGTGATTATCACTATCCCAAAGTCAACTTCTCATCTCGGTTTTGCTTTCCCAGTTTCGACTGAACCCATTATTTTTTGTTATTGTTGTTTTTTTTTTTTTTTTTTTTTTTTTTTTTTTTTTACTTTTGTGTGTTTTTGAGTCGGCACATGCAAGCAATTGTTTGATTGTGTTCCATCAACTCAACAACCTAATTTATAAACACAAGACACTTATGCCCTAATGATAAGGGTACGCGCTCAATGAAGAACCCCAATCCCATTGCCGAAAGAAAGTCTAACTTGCCTATAAATACTTGAATGTTTTACATGGCCCATAATTCCCCCCAAACAGCATTGCCAATTTCAACAAACCTCTTTGATGTGAGCTCCAGGTTTTGACAGTGCCGATGCTACATGGCCCCTAATCCTGTCTGTTCCATGGTCTGTGAACCCTGTAATCTGCTGGGGAGTTTTTGACAGCTTTTGTCAGCACATGGAAGCAATTTTCTGATTGTGTTTCATGCAAAAACGTAACAGATATTCAATCATTAATTTCAACGAATGACTTATTTCATGTAAGAAAAATCAAATTGGCATCATTAGCAGCACAGGACCATTCAAGTGTAGCTCATTGTCTGGTCTCAGATAGATCGTGCTTCAATGAATCATTGAGACAGAAGTAATGACTGCAGAATGACTGTCAAAGACAGGACATTGTTACGTTTTGCACAGCTGATGTGTATTCTGCATGCAGAGCGAGGCAGGGAAGCTGCAGTGGACATTTAGCACCTAGGAACTGATGAGGTGATTAGCACTTCAAACAGTCCATCTGACCTCTCGTTACGTTGATGTGACGTGGCCATCACCACCATCAGAGATCTAGGGCCATCGCGTCCATCACCATAGATATATATCATCTTTATATATATCTATGCCCATCACCACCATCAGAGATTTAGGCCCATCACCACCATCAGAGATTTAGGCCCATCGCGTCCATCAGAGATCTAGGTCCATCACCAGCACTTCACATCATGACACCATTGGTCAGTTTGGGTGTGTGAATGATGTACTGTATGTGTCCCAATCGGGTGCAGTGTGAGAAGGCTGGCACGATGCACATGTTGTTGTGTTAGGATTAATAATAATAATAATAATAATAATAATAATAATAATAATAATAATAATAATAATAATAATAATAATAATAAACTTCATTTGTATAGCACCTTTCATACAGAAACTGCAGCTCAAAGTGCTTCACAACAGAAAAAAGACAGGCATAAAATGAGCACATATAAAGTGCAGACATATAAAATCACAGTTTTTCACATTAGGATCTAACATCCCAACAGGCCACCTTGTTTATGGTTTGATTCAGTTTTAAATAAACAATAATAAAAAGAGTAAGATAAAAAAAATAGACAGAGTAAAATAGTGCAATAGTGCAGTGCAATAAAATAGTAGAATAGAATAGACATAAAATGAGCACATAAAGTGCAGACATATAAAATCAGTTTTTTACAGTGCAATAAAATAGTCCTGGATTACTGTTTAACAGTTTAAAGTCGTCTGTACCTTCTTTGTTTGGTATCCACAGTTTAAAACATGACAGTCTTCCCTCCTGTTTGATACCCACACTAAATAATTACTTAATACACACTTAATACACATCACTAAAGAGAGGTACATCCTGGCAATCTGTCACGTTGTGAACAATGACCCTGTTGACAAATACTCTCTTTCAGTTCAAGCCATTACAATATAAGCCATTTCAAGTCTCAAGGACAAAAATGTATGTGAACTAGCTATATGCATACAATGTGGATATTTGCATATAAGTCATTCTGCCGATGATGTGTGAATTTCTTTGACTTGTGCTTTTTGTTTGTCATATCTGCTGTTTTGACTGTGTAAAGCACTGACTTGTTTTGCATGGACTGCGCTACATAAATAATTGTTTACTAAATGTTATGTAGTTGTCATATCTTCTTGCCTATTTAAACTCTGGCAAGCAATTGTATTATTGTGATCATTAATCTGACATAAAAAGTCAAACCTCAAAATAGTCTGCCCTCTTTTGCAAATACCTCTGTTTGGTGTCATTTTACCCCTCACCCCCTGAAATTGTGCCCCCCCCCCCCCCACACACTAGCAGTCACCAAAGGTGTCACAATCTTATCAACATGCGCCCATTCTCTCAATCTACAGGACGCATGCCTACATGTCGTCTCAAGGATCACCAATGAATGATTGTTATCTTTTCCGAATAGAGGCTATAGAGGCGATCTGTCTGACCTTTAATGTCTTGTTTTGTGGTTTGAATTTAAAGATTCAACGTGACGGGGGAAGCCTGGAAAAGGGGGGGGGGTCACATCACATTGTCAACTAGCCAGCACCCACCTGTGAGATACACATTGATTGTGGATTAAAGCAGACAAATGGTGTCTGGACTTGGTGGTAATCGCTGCCTTGTGACTCATTTTTGAGTGTAGCAAATTTAGACATTTCCACAGATATATCACAGCAACATGAGATGACACAGAGACAATATACAGCGGAAAAAGCTGTTAAGGTTTAGAGAATATAAATACTTTATTTATCCCGAGGGAAATTCAGCAATACAGATCGCTCACAGTAAGCAGTAAACATAAATCAAAACAAATCTAATTTATTTGTAAGGCCCGACAACACGTTAATGGGCCGGACATGTCTTCTTTAAACAAGAATAAAGAATAAAATACGGTCCGGGATATACATTGTGATATGTATATATATATTCTAAAATGTAAAATATACAGCCAAAGATATACAGAAATATACAGTAAAATGTACAGTACTAAGTGTAAGGAAGATTTAGCCAGACTGTACTGTCACCCTGTGCAGTGAGGCACAGTGATGCATTATAAAGTCTGATGGCTGTCGGAATGAAGGACTTCCTGTGGTGTCCAGTGTTGCATCTTGGGAGTGTTAGTCTAACACTGAACATGCTCCTTCTATCAGCCAAGTCTGTGTGTAGTGGGTGGGAGGGGTTGTCCATGATGGCGTGGAGCTTTGCAAGGCTCCTCCTCTCTGACACCACCGCTAGAGAGTCCAGCTCCACCCCCACCACGTTACTGGCCTTCCTGACCAGCTCAGCTCCTGAGGTTAGAGGTCAAAGGGATAGTTCTGGTTGTTGGCAGTGGGACCCAAGCTGTGTTTTCTACTTACCAATGATAAAGCTGATTGGTGGAGTCCTAACTCAGCACAATCCATATAGAAACAAAGTCCCTCCCCTTCCGCTGCTGGACCCATGTGACGCTATATTTTGGGGGGAAATGTGAAAGGTCAACGGCGAGACAAATACTTTTTTGATTCCCATTGAAATTGTGTCATGAATTACAAAAAATTATGTTTGTCAATTTAAAAGTGTAATTGTTGGCCAGCTCATGTTACGTTATAGCATCAAAAGCTATCAATAATGTTAGCTAACGTTAGCTAACTTGCAAGTCAATCAACTTTCTTCACTTGCAAAATTATCTTTTAAATTGACACATTATGTCATTATGTGTAATTCATGGCACAACTCAAACTGGATCAAAAGATTATTTGTCTCTCGCACATTGACTACACATATTTTCCCGAAATAGGGTCCCATGGTGTTTAGTGGAAGGGGAGGGACTTTGTCTCTCTATGCTGTTCCTCATACTAGCTCCGGCTAGTTACAAACTAATGCAAAGTCAATGGGGACAAGTTCCTGTCTGTACAAGCTGATTTAAATTTGATTTGATAAACCAATTTGATGCAGAAACACACATATGCAAGAATAAAGATTCCAAGGCAGACCTAATACTTTTGGTTGTATAAAGCATTGGTTCTCAAACTTCTTCATGTCACGGACCCCCAAATTGACACATAATTGGTCAGGGAAGCCCATTTGATTTGTATCAGGGACCCCTATCTGAGAAGATGATTGTTTTTAGATGTGATTTAGTCCATAGTCTATAATGTATGTAGGTGGGGAGATAACAGTGGAGAGAGTGAAACCTACGATCACAATAGTCATATATTATCTCATTGAGCTAAACTTCTAGTGAATAAAATTATGAGCAGAGAAAAATCTAATAAAATCAACTTTGATAAAGTAAGTAAGTACAAAAGGCTGAATTCATTATAGTTTAATGAAGAAAATGTCATATCTTTGTTTATTTTGTCTTTCTTTATCATTTTGAACAAAATCTCAAGGCACACCTTGAACTGACTTCAAGGCACACCAGTTGAGAATCACTGCCATTGACCATTATTCACACTGCGGCCATTTTTCTCTTGAAAGTGGAAAGGAATCCCAACCTGAGCATGACACAAGAGCAAAATGGCCGTCGCGTGAATACGGTCAATGGACCACTCATGTGATCATCACGGCACTCCATGTCAGAGTTCTCAAATCAGCAAAGTGACAGTTACCCGTCTTCTTGCGTCAATATATGATAAGCAACATTTGCATGTTGAAAGCATTGAGTTCTAATTGGCTGTGAGTTTGTACACAAGGCGTGGTCCGCGTCTGGGAATCAGGGGGGGGTGATGTTCTCACACAGGTGTTTTTGTGGTTGAAGGAGCTGAGGTAGGGGTGTTGTGACATACACACAGGACACATGTAGCACAAGAGCAAGTGAGGACATGACGCTTGAAGACACAGTCTGCAGTGTCTCAAGTAGCCCACATGTACACTCACACATTATGCCCACGCGTACACTCACATATGCATGCACACACACACACACATGCACTCACACTTCCACATCCAACAGGTGGATCTCTTCTCTAGGCATTGATTACCGACAATTACAGACAGTGTTTGTTAACACAAGCTTCATGGGTCCCATGGACTTGTGACGATACAGTGTGTTACACTCAGCTTTCTCATGAAGTGATAAAAGGTGTGTGTCGGGACTTGTTATGTCGAGAGTGGACATTACTCATGGAACGTCACATTGCCAGTTGACTCATATACCGTCTGTCTCACCATCAGGGTGATATCCTGTCATCTGCCGGGAATAGAAAGGCAGAGTCCGGTGAACTCTTTACTTGTCTATGCGGCTAAGTGAGCAAGAACAGAATGGGACAGAACAGAACACAACAGAATAGAATGGGACAGAACAGAACACAACAGAATAGAATGGACTAGAATAGAATAGTGCTATATTTTCTCCCCAATTAACAAAAAAAAACATATAATTATTTACTCAAACAAACACCCCTACCTTAGTTCTGCTTCATGTTAATGAACAGAAGACAAGGCAGACATTGTTTATATATGTCACGTCGATAGTGGTGATGTAACAGTAGGCATGGTGACCACTTTCGACCCTCAAGGTCACACATAAATAACACAAGTTAGAGTACAACTTGAAACATGCACAGAAAGAGCACACACTATCAATTCTAAAAGTTCCTGAATGTTTGATAATTAGCATATGAACAAATTAAGACAGTAATATTAAATGATCCCATTCACATGCAAGTTTTATATCCCAGTATAAATGAAAAAAAGTAGTAGAACACGCTCACCTCACTAGACTTGACACTGGGTGCTGTAACCTCTGATATTATACATAAAAAATAGGGAAACAATGTCCAGGCACACACTCCAGGTTTTTCCAAATTTATTGGCAGCCTGAAATCATATCATGACGTTTCGGTGTGAACACACCTTCTTCAGAATGGCTTGATGCAGATATGATTTCAGGCTGCCAATAAATTTGGAAAAACCTGGAGTGCGTGCCTGGACATTGTTTCCCTATTTTTTACATCCCAGTATAAAGCCTTCAACACTTTGGGATCAATATTGATGTTTCGTGTAAACATTACGTAGTAGAAACTCGCTAGGGGCTGTTTGGAGGCAGTTAGAGGCCCAGGGGCAAACTACAGTTTCTACCAATGCGCAGGTACTTGTCAAGCAGTTTTCCCTGTGTGGTCTTTGTAAATCACATCCGATGGTGCCAGGCAGTAGACATCAAGTGGCAGAACTGAGTCATTGCTGAGTGTTTTGTGCACATATGCGCAAAATCGTGCGGGTTGCTCGCCTGAAACCTATATTATTTCCAGGTCAAAGGTAAACACGACCATATATGTTTCTTCACAAAGCCATCAAGGGGGGGGGGGGTCATTTTCCGATGCTGCTATCATTACAAAAGCATGTTTTATGATGGGGTTCGGTAAAATAGACGTTACCTTTGTCAGCAGGCACTCCACTCTTGCTCCAAGTGTCTTGGATCAGAACAGGATCAATAAATATAACGTTAGGTGCCCGTTAGCAGAGCCAGGGTAACGTTAAATCCAGGAACGTACATCCAAACAGCCTGTTTGAAAATACTAGAATCCAACATAGTGAAAACGCATCATCCATAAGTGTGATCGTTTTGTCTTCTTCTTCATAATCTCCAATAGTTCGCTCGCCATTGCATTGCAGTTCGCAGGGTAGTGGCTACTAGTGTGCTCAGCAGTGAATGATCAACCCCCCCCCCCCCCCACACTAAACTAGCCCAGTTGAAAAGGTAGGTGATACTGCCACTATCGGGATTCGATCGTCATTTCAATTCTAAGTTACTCAGAGGCCACAGGAAGACTCACAAAGGTCTGCGTGAGTGTTTAGAATAATAATAATAAAAAATAATAAGAATAAAAAGAAATTAGATATCTCGTTTTTGGCGCTCAAGCATTGGCTTTCAGAAACGAGATATCTCGTTTTTGGCGCCCAATGAGTTAAGAAGGACAAACGACTGTGGTAGCTACAGGGCCCTGAGTCTTCTCGTGCCGACCTAAAAATATTTGCCAAAGTCCTGGCCCGTCGTCTACAAAAATATATGACAGAACTAGTGCACTGCGACCAAACCGGCTTTATTCAGGGACGCTTAGCTGCGGATAACCTTAGAAGATTGTTGTATATAATCAACACTAGTAAGGATAATATAACACCAGCCACAATCCTATCTTTGGATGCCATGAAGGCCTTCGATAGACTGGAGTGGTCATACCTGTGGGCGGTACTGGGAAAGGAGTATGATTAAAGTACTCTACGCTACTCCATCAGCAATGATAATGACTGGCAAGATCTGCTCCCCTCTCTTCTCAGTTTCGAGGTCTTCTAGACAGGGTTATCCTTTGGGTCCCAGGCTTTTTGCGCTTTCCCTAGAACCATTAGCTCAATTTATAAGACAAACCGAAGAAATTGTTCCTATAACAATCAAAGATACCCCTCACAAAATTGCTCTTTATGCGGATGATTTACTGATTTTTATGCAGGACCCCTCCAAATCGGCCACAAACTTGCTTAGGATAATTGACAAATTTGGTGAACTATCAGGGTTCAAAATCAACTGGCTCAAATCTGCTTGTCTACCCCTTAATGAGTTGGCCAGGGCTGGGGAGTGGACCTCCCGGCAGACATCCCCGTAGTTGAAGATGGTCGAGCCTCCCCAACTCGCTACAAGCCCGAGCATCCATTATCAAAATGAACGTACTACCCAGAATAAACTTGTTAGCTCAATGCCCCCCCCCCCAATCGACTACTGGTGGAAAATACAGTCTACAATATCTAAGTTAATTTGGAACAACAAGCGACTGCGAATCAAAAGAACCACCACTCAGTGTAGGAAACAGGATGGGGGTCTAGCAATCCCGGATTTTAAATTATAATTCTTGTCCTTATATCCTCACTGAGCCCCCTGATTAACTGGTTTGAGGAGGCAACAGTCTATCCACAAAGACTACAAGATATAATATACTCCAACACCTCGATTAGAAAATGTCAATTATGATTTGGTCCTATCATCTACCATGTGATTCAGACATGGCGTAACGGACAGAGATCTTGTACTATCAAGTGCCCATGGCACCTCGACTCTCCAATATTTCATAACCAACAATTACTTGTTGGGCATAAACTAGGGATGTTCGATATTGGCTTTTTTTGCCTATATCCGATATACCGATATTGTCCAACTCTTAATTTCCGATATCAACCGATACCGATATATGCAGGGTGTCGTCGTCGTCCCCCCCCCCCCCCCCCCCCCCAAAAAAACAGAATAATTTCAGGTAATTGTATTTTTCTTTTTTTGTATTTACTTATTAACACAGTTAAACAAAAGTAAAAACAATACATAATAAGTTATAACCATTGTGAAGGAGAAGTTAGAAGCCTATAGAGGCTTATCGAGAACTTCCCCTGTTTTATAAAATCAAACATACAAAAATACAAAAATATACATATTATAAAATACCAGAATACATTCAAAAGATATGTGTTAATACAAACATACATACACACAGTACATACATGCATATACTGTATACTGCATACATAATAATATATAACAACCCACCCACCTGCCTACAAACCTACCCACCCACATAACCAATTGCATACCTGTATGACCTATTTATCTATCTGCTACTTTTGGATATGAGCATTTTTTTTGTAGTTTGCTTTAAAAATAAGCAGAGATGGAGATTTCCTCAGCATGGGATCAGCTGCATTCCAAAGAGTGGACCCTCTATACCTCACTGAGAACTGCCTAAGTGAAGTACCACAATAAGGTATATGCAGGTCCCTGGACTGACGTGTAACATATGAATGAACATCTGAATTAAAAGAAAAAAAACTATTAAAACCATTTGGTAGATTGTGATCATGAATGCATTTGTACACAAATATACATATCTGTAAAGAATTAACCTCAGACACAGTCAGAATGTTTAGTTTCTTGAAAAGAGGAGCAGATGGTTCAAATCGATCTGAGAGGGTTGCCAGTCTAACAAATCTTTTTTGAAGTAAAATAATTTTTTGAAGATGAGATGAATGAGTGCTAGCCCATATTATGTTACAATAAGATATGTAAGGAAAGATAAGACTATAATACAGGATTAAAAAACAACTTCTATTTATCAATGAACACACCTTCCTAATACCTACTGACTTCATTGCTTTTTTACAAACATGATCAATGTGTTTTTTCCAATTGAGTTTATCATCAACTAAGATCCCTAAAAACGTTGTTGAAGTTACTTGTTTGATTTCGGTGTTACTGATTAATTTACTGCTTTGCCTCCTTTTTCGAATAACTTTTACCTTTATTACAAAATACAATAAAATTCGATTTTTCTACATTTAACGATAGCTTATTAGTCTGGAACCAATCTGAGACACAAGATAAACCATCATTGGCTTCCCTAATTAATACTGCAAAATTCTCATGTGACATTATAATGTTGGTGTCATCAGCAAACAAGATCGAGAACGAGAATGCTCTAGGTCTAGGAGATACCCAACCAAAATCATTTATATAAATCAAAAATAAAAGGGGGCCAAGTATAGAGCCCTGAGGAACCCCACAGACTAGCTTTGCCCTGTCAGAGTCATCGCTATTAATGGAAACAAACTGTTCCCTATTATAAAGATAGTCACTGAGCCATTTAATCACGTCACCACCAGCCAAACCATACCTCTGAAGCTTTGATATAATAATTAACATTACATATCTCTTGTCGTGGAATTAACACAACATTATACATACTTTGACAATAAATAAAATAATAATTTGTTCTTACTTGCTTGCCTGGGTAAATAAAGGTTAAATAAATAAATAAAATTAAATAATTTCTTTTAAACCGATACCGATATTTTCCGATATTACATTTTAATGCAAATATCGGCCGATAATATCGGTAAGCCGATAATATCGGACATCCCTAGCATAAACCCATTAACAACTCTCAGTGGGAAAGGAAGGGAGTCCACACTCTGGGGGATGTTTATGATAAAACCGGCCTTCGTGCGTTTCAAGACCTAAGAGATTTTTATGACCTTCCCGGCACATCCTTTTTCTTTTCTTTACAACTAAGAACGGTGCTCAGGGCGCATGGGGTCCTGTGGGGTCAGCCATTACATCCACACTTTTTTTTTTAAAACTCATTGGAGACAGAACAACCTCAAGGGGCTTCGTTTCAGATTTCTATACACTCTTACTCAGGTCCACATACAAGAACCTCCCATTAGATATAATTTGGCGGGAGGACATTCCAGAACTGGACCCTGAGTTTGATTGGGATGATGTCTGGACTAATATTAGACTGGCCTCCCGTAACCCCAATCACCAACAAGTACACTTTCATTATATTCATAGAACATATCTCACACCTGAAACTGTGTATGATGGGTTTGGTGGCTGACTCCCGGTGCGTCCTGTGCGCTCTGGGGGCCACTGGCACTTATATGCACATGTTTTGGGAATGTCCACCGATGGCTCGATTTTGGAAAACCATAACCATTAAGCTTTCGGATATATGTGACCTGACAATTCCACTATCCGCAACAACACTACTCCTGAATGATATCTCCCAGCTGCCGGCTCCCATACAACAAAAAATTATCATTTGAGCGGGAGTTACAGCAGCCAAAAAACTGATAGCTATGAGATGGAAACAACCCGAAAAACTTACAATAATCAATTGGGCTTTAACATTCTTAGATGTAATTCATTTGGAGATTTCCACTGCTCAGGTAATTGGAGTTAGAGAATCCAACATTGGTTTGTGGGCGTCGGCAGCTGAGAGAGTAAAATCCATGATCTAGCAGCGATGCCGGGTCGGGATGTTGGTCCTGAGGGGTCCTGGGGTTGGGGGCGGGAGTGGGGTAAGAAATGTCTTTTGTAATGTCTGTGGCAATATCATTTTATTTTAATATTCTGTTTTCATTATTTTTATTCACTGTTCTTTATTTTATATTATTTATAGTGCTTTACTGGTTAATTTAATTTGATTTAATTTAATTGTCTTGTAATTTTTGTTATTATTATTGTTGAAGTACTGTCCTGTGATGTCTTGTGTATTATTATTATTACTGTATTGTGTTGTCTCTTGTTATTATGTGGGAAATAAAATAAAAATTTGATCACAAAAAAAAACAATATGAATAATATGTTGCACACATCTGTTAAAGATGTTGATTTGGAAACAGCACTATGGGAGTAACAACTTCGCCCCAGAGCGAGTTTGCAATGTCTGACACCAGAACACCACCAACAGCACAAATCAAGCAAAAATGCCAAATGAAGGAGAAGCAACATGGCAAATCCAGACACAGCATGAACATCCCACCTGCTTTTATAAAACAGTTGCCTTTCAAGTTTAAATAAAGGTTTGAAATTAAATAGAAACTCCAGAAATTGTTGCTTGATGACTATAATCTTCTCCTATTTATTATTATTATTTTTTAATATCTTTAGGGAAGACTCAAATCCAAATCTAGATTACACCATCCAGGATCAAATGATTCATATAAGTAAATGATAAATGGATTTAGCACAGAAGAGATTAGTTATACCTCTTAATCTTAGGTAGATTAGATATTTGTTATACCTCTTAATCTTAAATAGATTAGAGTTTATTTATACCTGTTAATCCTAGGTATATTAGAGATTAGTTACACCTCTTAGGTAGATTAGTGTTTAGTCATACCTGTTTAACAAACGGTAGACATTTCACAACCATCTATGAATGAATGTATACGAAGACGATGGCATTAAAACATTACCATTCTGAGCGAATCTGTCCTTGATCCTCTGTGTAGAGACAATATCAGACTAAAATCCTCTTCCACCAATCATCTTTTGCCGCCTTTCTGACGATTTCATGACGCCTCTGTTCACGTTATCACAAATGTAAGAATGTTGGTGTATTGTCATGCGGTACAGTAACTATATGGTATGTGGGGTGATTTTTTAGCTACAGGTGACGCATTTCAAAACCTTCTCTCGGCAACAGCTGATGATAATCAGAGTGGCCTGGCTTTTCAACACATGCCTCTCTATTGTAGCACAGGACACACATGACAGCCATGCAATTAGCACAGTAGCTTGTACTGTAGGAGAGGTTGTATCTGTGCTGCTGTATAGTACAAGCAGCAGTGATGTGGGTTCAACCCTTTGTGTGGTGTTCATGTTCATGTTACTCACATTTTGTTGTTCTGGTGGACCCACATTATTGGGATTTTAAAACAATAAAGCCAGAACAATTTACGTCATAAATACTTAACAAACGTTAACTTTATCTCAATTACAAGCAATCATTTAGACAGCATATGTGGTTCATATTTTCTATATCATATATATATACCTCTGCTAGATCATATTATCATTAAAAGTGCTATTTGTTTTTTGTGCTAAAATGTGAAAAGATTAGTTAGAAAACAAAACAAAAACAAAGAATTCATTAACTCAATGGACGCCACGCAGTTGAGCATCGTTTGTACTTACTATGCTGGCGCTCTAAAATATAGGAATACGTGGCGGTGTTTGCAGGGCTATAACTAGATTCTATATTATCTATGGATACAATACTATTGCCCTTTTGACATGTGTTAAAGAAATAACTTTTTCATCCATACATTCCAGTGGAGGCTGCTGACCAAATTTTTAGGTGAAGCACAAATTATTATATTATATTATATATTAAATAATATTTTTAAAACATCCCCCACTGTGTGTCAGTGGTCAGTGGACACAGATGAAAACATATTAACATTAGGTGACAGCGGACCTGACCAGATGAAAACATATTAGGTGACAGCGCACCTGACCAGATGAAATCATATTAGGTGACAGCGCACCTGATCAGATCAAAACATTTTAGGTGACAGCGCACCTGACCAGATCAAAACATATTAGGTGAAGGTGACAAGGAAGCCACAGACTCATACCCCCCCGACACTCAACTAACCGCCTCGGACAGTCCTTCATACCAGTGGCCATCAGGCTCCACAACAGTGGGCAGCGACTGCTGCCAGACATCGACCTAGAACTAATAGGAACCCAAGTAGGACAATAACACTACCTTATGCATACTGCACCTTATGTGGATACTGTGATACTGTGAATAATGAATAATGTATATTTCAGTTAGTTAGATAGTAAATTATATTGACCTATTTGTTTACACTGCTTGTGTTGTTTTCACTACCTGTACCCCCCCCTTCCCCCATGCTGCTATGATGCCTGAATTTCCCCAAGGGGATCAATAAAGGAATATCTTATCTTATCTTAAAAGGAAAGATGAAATTACCTACCTGGGTTCCATCCTATAGAGCAGGGGTGGGCAATTATTTTTCCCGGGGGGCCGAATGAGCAACTGAAAATATGTTGGGGGGCCGGGCCAAAATTCCAAACTCAATTATGCATAATATACATTTTATTTCTATATAAAAAGCAGTAAATGGCATTGTTTTGACCCCTGGTAAGAGTGTATGTTATTATTTGGCAATTAAAAGGTGAGGTTATAGCTTTCAAAAATATCATTTATTCAAATAGAATTTATTTCCAAAATGATAAACAAAATGTGAAACATTAATAACAAAGGGAATTTTGAGTTTCATATACTATTGAAACAAGGATTTTCTTAGCTTTCTAAAGACATCACATCATCTTATAGCAAAAATAAACAAGACATGTCACTGAACTGTGTAAAGAAAAGTGTCCCAGTTTTGTAGCCTTTTTTACTTTACATGCCTATATTAAACATTTTATGTTTTCAGAACTGTGCAAAAAAAAGAAAAAAAAATATCAAGTGTCCCATTTCACTTGTTATATTTCCACATTTTAGTGTTCTTCAGTTCTTTTTTTTCATCCAGTGTGAGAAATCCAGTCTCTGTTGAGCTTTAACTAGTCCATCACAGGTTGCATGTCTGAGGTGGAGATGCGAAGCACAGCTGCCAGATGTTCATCAGTGAGAGAGGATCTGTACCTGGACTTGGTAAACGTCATGACTGAGAATGTCTGTTCACATATGTAGGTGGATCCAAAGAGAACCAACATCTTCTGAGCATGTCTCCTAAGCGTATACTGTGCGTGTGAACGTTGACATGAAAAAATAAATAATAAAAAATAAAAATAAAAAAAAATATTAATTTTTTTTTTTATTATTATTTTTATTTATTTTTTTATTATCATGTAATCTTTCGCGGGCCGGTCAGAATCATCCCGCGGGCCGGATCCGGCCCGCGGGCCGTACAATGCCCAGGTCTGCTATAGAGGCAAATCTTTCCTGTGACAAAATGGGATCCAATGTAATAAAACTAAGTCAACCAACGAACTAGATTCCTGTACCGGATCTCCTCTCTGGTAAACAAGAATACCTTGAAGACTCTAACAGGAGCACTCATTCAAGGGTACTACGACTATGCTTGCACCTCATGGTACCAAAGCACCTCAAAGGCACTAAAAACAAGATTACAAACATCACAAAACAAACTGGTCAGACTACTGCTTGACCTTACTCCTAAAACCCACCTCACCCCTGTCCACTTTGACAACCTAGGATGGCTTAGAGTAGACGACAGAGTACAGCAACTTGCAATGGGCCTGGTCTACAAGATACACTACACCACTAAGATACCCATGTGCATGTCGAAATACTTCCCAAAGGTCAGTGAATACCACGACCACAACACCAGAGGGAGTTCCACAAATCATGTTCAACCCAGATAAAATAATAATAAAAAAAAAAAACGTTTTTTTTTAATAAAAGAAAATAGTCATAACTTAGAAATTAGATTGCATAGGTCTATGAATCGATATCGCGATTCTGTTTCGATTAATTGCCCAGCCCTACAGTGTGTACAGTAAGTTAGCTTGGTGATTATCATTGTGATGTAGGCTAAGCTGCCTAGCTACTGTTAGCATACAAGCACTGTAGCCTATACTTACTTTTTCATCCACAACGTTTTTTCTGATCCAGATGCATAAATCCACTTCTTCATGTTGCTCAGTTGCTGGTTTATACTTCGGTCCTAATGTTGGCGCAAAGTTTAATTTAGCCTGACTTGTTATAGCTGTACAGCTTACTAACTACTAAACAACAACTTTCTCATAGTCTCAACTTTCACATAGAATTTATACAAAATGCTTCTTTATGTTACATTTTGTATAAAAGTATTCTGTACTTCTGTATGACAACTAATAAAGAAACTTGAGAAACTTGAGATTGGCCCGAGCTAAACCTATCCTCCTCACATGCAGCTGGACCCATTTTGACTTTGCAATGCAGAAATCTCTGATTGGATTTGCAAGGCTGCCATAGCCTATTTTGATTCGCTGTTATTTATTATTTATTTAACAATGGGTCACACCTGTGAAGTTTTCTTCACGAATAATTACTGCAGGCAATACTGCAGTGCAGGCCTGCTCAGAGCTGTCAATTTTGGCCATTTTTGAAGAAAAAAAAATTCACTGGCATTTTTTTTACAGGGGAAAACATTTATAATAAAAAAAAAAAATAATAATTTAAAAAAAAATATATATATATTTTTTTTATATATATATATAGGTATATGTAAATTAATAATAATTATGAATTATGAGTGAATTTGTGTTTCACGTGTTGTCATAGAGAAACCTCCACTGATACATTCCCGTTTTATACCGTGGGGAATATGAGTATAGTTTTAGAGTAATCCTGTCTAATCCCAGAAAACGACGCTATGCAGCAATACGTGCAATTCACTAAAACGTTGCCGTTTCCCGCCTGTACATGCTACTATTTCGAAATCACATCTATATTATCGGTATTATGTTTCATCATGAATGCATGAAAGGGTGGGGGGGGGGGGTCGTTTTTTGATGCTTTGATCGTCACCAACTGCACACGTTGTGGAGTAATGTTACACACATATCTTGTGATCGAAGTGAAGTCATGGTTGGATCACAGCAGGATTGATACCATATATAGGCCTTACCTTCACTAGGATGTACCCCAAAAATAATATTCCAATGATCTGATCGCAAGTTCCAGTATTGGTGTCGATCGTGTCGCCGACATAATCCGCCACACATCATGCATTGGGAGCATTTCACGCTTCTCAATCTGATCGGGACAACCGCTCCCCTTGCCCGACAAATAAAAATCTGACCGGAGACTTTTGATCGACGCACAGGCCAAGATATAATGTTTCAAAGGGTGCTCGATACTGCCACATGGGTGGATGCGGCCGGTATTGCACTTTGGCATTCTCAAGATGATTCCCATGTTAACCCCGAGTCCGTGTGCCTGTAATGAATGGAAATATTGAATAAAAGAAATAACGATGAAAACCCAACTACTGGCGCTGAACGGTTGGCGAGTTAACCCGACTTTACTCTGACCTGGTGCTGATTGAGTTAAGACATGAATGTAATAAATAAATCATATTTATGTCACAGGTTGAAAGGACAGTGCTCCCCATGCAATCCCCCTCCCTATGGAAATAATAAAAAAAATATATTACATGTTAACATGCACCTTTGCTTTTCTTATGGCACCACTTGTTATTACACCTGAGGAAGGTAAGGGTTTTTGGAGTATATCCCCATGGATTATAAGAACTGTCAGCGTAACGTGAATATTGGATTATTGCATAACTGAGACGCAACTATGAATGACTTGAACTATGTCACCTAGCCCCCCCCTGTGACCTAGTCCCCCCCCTGTCACCTGCCTCCCCCCCTGTGTCACCCAGCCCCCCCCCCCCCCCCCCCTTGTCCCTCACAGTAGATGAGGTGAGGGCGGAACTAAGGAAACTGCGTCCAGGAAAGGCGGCTGGCCCGGATGGCGTGTTCAAGTTTCAAGTTTCTTTAATAGTTGTCATACAGAAGTACAGAATACTTTCATACAAAATGCTTCTTACTGTTACGCTCCAGAGACTGTGCTAGACAAGATAGTATCAAATAACATAGTATAGCATGTAGTTTAGAAGAAGAAAATGAGGTCACAGTGTTCGGTATAGACATATGTACAATGTTCTGAGTTACCATATAATATACAATACTATGCAGTGTACTAATGTACAGTACTATATAGTGCAAAGCAGAAATGGGATGAGGTACAATTTAGGTACAATTTACAGTAAGGTGTACGAGTTGTAGTGCAATCCTTCATCAATAAATATAAAGTGTGGGGAGTGGGTGCTACAGTGTGTTTGTTTAAAGTGGGTGTGTGCTATAAAGTGTGTGGAGTGGGTGCTACAGTGTGTTTGTTTAAAGTGAGTGTGTGCGTGTGGATGTGTGTGCTATGTGCGTTTGGTGGTTGTTGTTGTGTAGGGGAGGATCTATGGTGGTTGTTGTTGTGTAGTGTTCATTCATTGTTCGTTTAGCAGCCTGATGGCCTGGGGATAGAAGCTTCTTCTGAGTCTTTCTGTGCTCGCCTTGAGACTCCGGTATCGCTTGCCTGACCGCAGCAGTTCAAAGAGGCAGTTGTTCGGGTGACTGGAGTCTTTAATGATTCTCTTAGCCTTGCCCTTGCAACGCTTGTTGTAAATGTTCTGGAGGGTGGGGAGCCCCCCTCCAATTGTGCGTTCGAGGCTGCTGAAGCTCTGTGCAGACCAACTGGCTGAGCCGCTCCAGAAGCTCTTCAATATGAGCCTGCGGGACGTGAGGGTGCCGGTCCTGTGGAAAACATCATGTCTTGTGCCGGTACCCAAAGCTGGGCGCCCGGCCGAGCTCAACGACTACAGACCGGTGGCCCTCACGTCACACATCATGAAGACACTGGAGAGGCTGCTTCTACACCATCTGAGGCCACAGACTGAACACGCCCTTGACCCCCTGCAGTTTGGGTATTGGGAGAGCATCGGGGTGGACGATGCGGTCCTCTACATGCTCCACCGGGCCTACTCCTACCTGGATGAGCCGGGGAGTTATGTTAGGATTATGTTTTTTGATTTTTCAAGCGCTTTTAATACCATTCAACCTCCCATACTTGAAGACATGCTCAGGAAGATGGGGGTGGATCCCTCCTTCACTTCCTGGATCACGGACTACCTGACAGGACGGCCACAGTTCGTCAGGCTGGGGAAATGCGTCTCTGGGACAGTGGTGAGCAGCACCGGGGCCCCGCAGGGGACCGTCTTGGCTCCTTTCCTGTTCACTCTTTACACATCAGACTTTAGCTACAACAGTGAGTCCTGCCACATCCAGAAATACTCTGATGACACAGCTATTGTGGCGTGTGTGAGGAGTGGGCAAGAGAGGGAGTACAGGGACCTGACGGGAGCCTTTGGTGCCTGGAGTGAGGAAAATGGCCTCCTTCTGAACACCTCCAAGACCAAGGAGATGGTCATAGACTTCAGGAGATGTAAGCCCCCTCTTTATCCAGTCAACATAGGAGGGAAAGACATCGAGATGGTGGAGTCCTACAAATTCCTGGGTGTGCACCTGGATAACAAACTGGACTGGTCTCTGAATACTGATGTCCTCTACAGGAAGGCACAGAGCCGGCTGTTTTTTCTGAGAAGGCTCAGGTCGTTTGATGTGTGCAGTGACATGCTGTACATGTTCTACCAGTCAGTGGTGGCAAGCATTGTTTTTTTATGCTGCAGTCTGCTGAGGAGGCAACTGGCAACATGTCAGCCAAGAACACTGGGCGGTTGGACAGGCTGGTAAAGAAGGCTGGTTCAGTCCTTGGCAGGAGTGTGTGGACCCACTGGGGGTTGTGGTGGAGAGGCGCACACGGAGTAAGCTGCAGGCCATCATGAGCAATGACAGCCACCCTCTCCACCACACCCTGACAGGACAGAGGAGCAGCCACCCTCTCCACCACACCCTGACAGGACAGAGGAGCAGTCGCAGTGGACGACTCATATCGCTGTGCTCGCGGACTGAGCGGTTCAGGCTGTCCTTTGTCGCCACAGCCATCAGACTGTTCAACACCATATGACCCCCCCACCCCCCCTCTCTCTCTCTGATGACCTGGGCGCGCCTGCTCCCGCCCCCCCCCCCCCCATTGGGACAATGTGCAATTAATTTAAAATGTGTATATTGTAATTTTATATAGCAATTCGATTTTATTTGACTTAACACTGCAATAGTGCTCACCATTTATTTATTTAATTCATTATAACTTTGTACCTCAGCACTGACCTTCATTGTTTGTTTGTTGTATTGGTTGTCCTTTTTTTATTGCTCTCTATTGTCTGTTAACTGCCTGAGCCGTTACTGGATACCTGAATTTCCCCAAGGGGATTAATAAAGTATCTATCTATCTATCTATCTATCTATCTATCTATCTATCTATCTATCTGTGTTGCATGATGTCTCTCCCACAGCTGTGCCCAAAACATTTGGACATTATTGACTAATTGATATACGTCATTGGGCCAAACGAGTGTCAGAAGAGGACCTGTGAATTGGATGACAACCAACCCGCCAGGCGCTTCCCCCAGCTCTCTTTCAGTTCCCCATTGGTACACGGTGAGGTCATGGAGACACACCTGGCTTTATAATGGGAGCCCAGAGTCAAGATGGTGGACCATTCCTGGGCGGAAGTCTCCGATAGTGTGTGCACATACTCCCTTCTACAACATTGGTTTCAGTCGCATCCTCCAATCAGTGATTCCCAACCCTGGGGGTCCGCCAGGAGGCGCAGGGGGTCCACCAGACCACAGATGATTTGATTTTTTTTTTTTATATATATATTTTTAATAAAATAAAATAAATACATATTTTATAATTTATATATAAAATAAAAATAAAATATTTAATTAGCAAATTTTTATCATCAGAAGCATGAATAGTCTCTCCACTACAATAAAAAATAAATAAATAAATAAACATCTAGACATGATTTTTGAACGTTAACAGTAGGCTACCGGGTAGCCGCTAAAACGCGAATCAGTTGACTGTATCACTTTCCGTAGCTAGCCTAGCACGCTAGTTAACTTTCTCGGCTCGTCTGCAGTCAGAGGCGAAAATGTGTGACAAACGAAAAGGAGATGACGGCAGCTCATCTGCAAAAAAAGTTAGGACCTATAGCAATCACGAAAATTACATCACCATGGGCTTCACTGAGGGACCAGACAAACGACCTGAGTGTGTGATTTGTGGAGAAAAGTTGGCAAACTCGAGCCTGAAGCCCAGCAAGCTGAAGCACCCAGAAACCGTTGGGAAGGATCCGGACTTTTTTCGGAGGAAAGAACAGTCTCTCAAGGCGAACAAGCCCGTTGATGTTAGAGTAGCGTGTAGCAGGGGTGGCAGTGATTTACAGAAGGCTACCGAAGCCTCCTTTGAGTGTTCGCTTTTAATTGCAAAAGCAAAGAAACCGCACAATATTGGCGAGCAGCTCATCAAACCAGCCTGCATCAAAATGGTTTAGAAACTGTGCGGCCCACAGGTGGCGCATAAACTAAAATCAGTACCACCCTCGAACAATGTAGTGAAAGACCGAATTGATAAGATGTCAAGTGATTGCGAGCAGCAGCTGTCAGAAAAGCTTAGAAAGGGTCCATTTGCCATACAACTTGATGAAACTACAACTGTCGCAGACGAGGCTGTGCTCATCGTTTATGTGCAGTATATCGAAAATGAGGATCTGAAGCAGGACATTCTCATGTCAGTCAAGGTGAGGATATTTTTACTGCAGTGGATTCTTACTTCATTCAACATAAATGCAAACCGTTCACCATTAGGGCCTGATTTGAGAGGATGAATACAGGATTTGAATATTGGCCAACATTTTGAAATACATATGGTGCAAGATGAGATTTGTTGATTGAAGGCACAAGTCAAAGAAGCATAGTGGGTCTAATTATGATGCATATGCCTGTGTATAAGCAGTTTGTTATTAAAATGACAAAAAAATAGTATTTTATGGTATTTTATTAGGAGGGGGGTCCAGGAATTTCATCAGAGATGTTTGGGGGTCCCTGGGGGAAAAAAGGTTGGGAACCCCTCCATCTTCTCCTCCACTGTGGGCGCAGAGGTCTACTCAGCTGGCGGCTCCTCAACACACCATCTGGTTGGATGTTAAACTGGAAACAGCAAGTGTCCTCTCGATTAAAGGTGCTGAATTGACGGAACCGGCCAAACATGTGTAGGGGAGCCGGGTCTGTGTAGGGGGGCCGGGTAGTAGGGTCTGTGTAGGGGGGCCGGGTCTGTGTAGGGGGGCCGGGTCTGGGTAGGGGGGCCGGGTCTGTGTAGGGGGGCCGGGTGCACAGTGTAGGGGGGCCGGGTGCACAGTGTAGGGGGGCCGGGTCTGTGTAGGGGGGCCGGGTGCACAGTGTAGGGGGGCTGGATCTGTGTAGGGGGGCCGGGTGCACAGTGTAGGGGGGCTGGATCTGTGTAGGGGGGCTGGGTCTGTGTAGGGGGGCCGGGTGCACAGTGTAGGGGGCTGGGTCTGTGTAGGGGGGCCGGGTGCACAGTGTAGGGGGGCCGGGTCTGTGTAGGGGGGCCGGGTCTGTGTAGGGGGCTGGGTCTGTGTAGGGGGGCTGGGTCTGTGTAGGGGGGCCGGGTGCACAGTGTAGGGGGGCCGGGTCTGTGTAGGGGGGCCGGGTGCACAGTGTAGGGGGGCCGGGTCTGTGTAGGGGGGCCGGGTGCACAGTGTAGGGGGGCCGGATCTGTGTAGGGGGGCCGGGTCTGTGTAGGGGGGCCGGATCTGTGTAGGGGGGCCGGGTGCACAGTGTAGGGGGGCCGGATCTGTGTAGGGGGGCCGGGTCTGTGTAGGGGGGCCGGGTCTGTGTAGGGGGGCCGGGTGCACAGTTGTCACTCAATGAAAATGTGTTCTTTTATATGTTCTTCATGGGAAATGAGCCAAAGCGAATGAGTCACATAGAATAAATTATTACTTGTATAATTTCTCTTAAAAACATTTTAAACTGGTTCCACAGACCGGCAACACAAGGTTTTAAGAGGAGATAATATCAGAATTCACCAAATAATTAGATGCTTGAAATAATGCCCTTCGTTTTGGACAATTAAAAAAGGAAGCCTATAATTAAAAACACAATTAAGAGAGAAAGCGATGTCACAGATTGCTTTTATGTCCATATTGATGGTCTGTCTGCTATGAACTTGAATTAAATCAATGTGAGCAGACAGAACTTGCCAGCTATAGTCTCAAACCAAATCATCACTGAGAATCATTGGTTGTGGTTAACCAAGACAGAGACATGACAGCACCAGTGACGGTACAGAGAGTGGTGAGGTTGTGAAACTTTTGTAACTAATGAGTGATGATTGATATGAGCGTGGTTAGTCACATGTGTGGAGGACGAGTGTATTATAATGAGCGCATGCAGGCACACGCACACACACAGTACACACAGCCTGACACAATGCTTTGCGACAGATAGAAACAGAGGGAAACGGATGTGTGTCTATAGCTCTCTCTCTCTCGTCAGCTCACCTGAAGAACCAGTCAGGCCAGCTTCTGTCTCATCCCCTGCCTACAGACCCGCAGAGTCCCCTGAGCCGGTCTGACCAGAAGTGTATCTCTCTCTTTCATCACAGCACAGCTGAAGTGAGGAGGCAGTGGAGTCTGTTCTCTTTTTTGTGGGGTTTCCAAAGTAATTTGCATTGAAACTGTGCTATATTAGACAAGCAATTCAAATCACAAAGTTGGCGTAAACAGAGAAAGCTTGAACGTTGGGCAAATGCTGTAGCTGGCTATGTTGTTAGTTACAACTAAATGTACCCCATTACCAGTGTGCAAATTATACCAAGTAAAAATGGGGAAGGGGTGGTTGCCCAGTACTATAGATATTTACATTTACAGTACTATAGATAGACTATGGATTATTGTTTCTTTCAAGGGGGCAATGGTCATTCAGGGGGGCTTTTAATTAGTGGAATACAGTATACCCAGCTTTAAAAACTGATATAAATCTGTCTAATTGAAATTCATGGTATAAATTATAGTAAGTAGTGTGGCAGATATCATCCCCCGTTCCATGGCTACGTGGAGGAAGGGAGATACTACTGCCACGGGCAGAGGAGAGTCAATTAGGGTGCTGATAGGACTGATAGAACACACCTGTGCACCACGTGATCACCCACATCCCACACACACACCAGACACCCATAACATAAAACCCTAGGAAAGGGGGAAAAAAATGGAAGGAGCAGAGTTCAGAGTGAGAGCGATATACAGAGTTTGTGAGGTGAGAGGTAGTTATAAGGAGAGGAGAAAGCGAGAAGGTGTTTGTGGTACTGGACCCTAGACTGGCTGAGAAACCCCCTTGTGAAACTGACCCTGGACCAGAAGACAAACCCTGAGTTTTGAACATTCCCTTTTTTTGTACGAGAGCCTGATACGTGTTTTGACCTTGGACTGTTATCCGACTATTCTAATTGCCCATCGGACTATTGTTGCTTCTATTCAATAAATATATTTTATTTATTGAAATTGTGCTTGTGTGGACGTTTGTTTTGAACCGTGTCGAGCCTGAACACCACCAGGCTCGTCACAGTAGTATCAGATGGAAATAGATCAAATAAAAATAATAATAGATCTAAATCAAATTAAATAATACTATTCTGAAAATATATCCATACGTGATTATTGGAATTACTCATCGACTAGAGTCCATTGACCATATTCACACGGCGGTCAAAAATGGCCACTGTGTGAATATGGTCAATAGTTTAGAAACCTTGTACTTCACCCCTGCCTCTCGGCCCTCTACATATCGTGTATTAGGAGAAGTGCAGGGAGAGTGAGGATGTGGTTTTAGCTTGGCATGATGAAGCCTTGGGTAAATAATACAGTATGTAAACAACATACACATTGACTCAACATGAAAACCAATATGTGTTTGAGGACAGAAGGAGGCTAGCAGCTTTCCGGTCCAGAGTTAGGAAACCAGTCTCTGAGCAAATAAAGAACAACACTCTCCTGAAGAAAAACGAATGACTCGTTGCTCCAAGTGCCCAAAACAATACGATGTCATTGTTGTGTTTCTGTAAACGTTGGTGCTGACGAATCAATCGCTGAGTAGGCCTACGATCTGTCTAAACAAATTAATTGCCCCAATCTGTCTCTATCCATTCTTGAATAGGAAACTACTTGTTTTACAACTTTTGAGTACTAGTTTCACAACTCTGAGTCATTGTTGTTTTGATAACTGGCTCACAAAACTCTCGTCAAACAAATAGGCAAGTATATGGTTGCACTTCAAACCTTTTGTCAGCACGGGAACAAGTGCTCCGTAGCTATATCACAAATCAATATTTCAGGAGCATTTGGTCCCTGCATTCAAACGAAAAGCAGCCTTTGTCTATTTTGAGACAAAAGAGACAAAACCAACATGCACCCACACCCAGCCAGGTGGACACTGGGTAGCAGTTGTATCGTTTGAATAGAGAGGATGTTGTGGGGCAGGTTTTGGGTGAAAGTTCACCGGAGGACATATGGGTGATGTACCTGCAAGCTAATAGCCGAAAGACTCTCTGTTGCCTTGTGTGAACTAGTCTGCATACAAAGCTGGACTCAATGTTAAACGCCCAACCAGTGATCCAAACTTAAGCAAATAGCCTCTCACCACCAAGAAAACAAGAAACCTGAATGGAGACATGTTTTCATTCTCTAACTGAACCCTTGATACATGGACTAACACTGCACAGTGCACAGCAGATACATTCGTTCTTATTGTATTCCCTGTATATTGTGGCTGTAAAGGTTTTGTTTAAGTTTATAATGTTTGTAAACACTAGAGTGAAACAGAATGTTCCAAATAGTGAACAGATCAAACTGTGAATAATACCTCAGTGTTGTGGTCAGAATAGAATAGTTTGGAAAATACAGCTTTTTTGGACCCATCTAAATTTATATCCAAAAAGTCAGTCCGCGCATAGATGTTTTACTCCAGTGTAAACAAACATTACCAATGTAAACAAATCTTATATTAACAAAACAAGGACACACAGATTAATAAAATAATAAGATTAGTAATTGACTTAATTATTAATCAATATTTAAAAATGTTCTGAAATGAAGAAAGAAAAATACTAACATTTGTACTGTCGTTTACTATTATGCACTCTGCTACTAAGGAATCTACCTTGCCTATATTATTACCTACTATGCTAATATGCACTCAAGGCTGTAGCACTCAAGTTCGACACTGTTTGATGAACAATGTTACTTACCTACCCTTACCCTATTTGCCAGAGTTGTACCCTTCCTGCTGATTGTTTTTGTAAATTGGACTTTTTGTAAATTGCTTTGGATAAAAGTGTCAGCTAAATGACTAAATGTACAAAAAAATGTAAGTTATATAAGTCAAGAGCGAGAGACTGAGCCCTCTCTCTCTCCTCCAAATAACCAAATAGCAAATAGCAAACACGATTAGCATTAACTTTCCATGAGCTTTGAAATGGTTAGCATTAGTTTAGCTATGACGCTGCTGTGATAAGCCACTCTTTCCATGACTTTTGAGCTACTAAAAGTAAACAGGACTCACAGCGCTGTCTTGCGGTTGTACAATCCATAATTCAAAACCACTCTAAAAGAGCACCTACGGGAGACTGCAATTCGAAACTGGCCCCTGTAAATGTCCAAACCCAACCCCCTCCTCCAATGTACAGAAAATGGGGGACCCTGATGTAAACAAGATGAAAGTCTTTCTCTGGTCTGCATCCCCTTAACAATTGTGTGTATTGAGCTGTACTGTATTGTACCCATTCTGCAATCTGTTAATACAATGTTCAATCAATCAATCCATTCTTTCCTTGAGCTTCGCGGTACAAATTGACATTGATGTCAACCTAATGCTGCTTGCGGGACGCCACTAGGGGGCAGAGTGGCTAAGTGTGATTGAATGAATGAATGAATGAATTACTAGCTGACTGAATGAAGAATGATTGACTGAGTGATTGAAAGAATCAAGGAGTGAGTGAGTGAGTGAGTGAGTGAGTGAGTGAGTGAGTGAGTGAGTGAGTGAGTGAGTGAGTGAGTGAGTGAGTGAGTGAGTGAGTGAGTGAAAAGGTGAGTGAGTGAGTGTAATTGGCATCGGTCATAGAGGTGCTTTGCATCTAAAACAGTTAATACAATTAAAACACTTTACTTGTGTTAGTCCTTGTATCAAGAGCTCAGTCAATCAACTAGAGAATAAAAACATGGCTACCTATTTGTTCATGTTTGGATCACTGATTGTGCATTTAAAGCTTCCTCTTCTGATATATATATAGAGAGAGAGAGAGAGAGAGAGACAGTTGGTAAGAACAAGGGCTCTGCAGTTTGGAAAAGAGAAGACAATGGCTGAATCCCCATGGCAATCTCAGGTGACAAAGAGGGAGAGATAGAGAGAGAGATAGAGAGAGAGAGAGAGAAAGAGAGAGAGAAAAAAAGGGAAACCTTATGGCGAGGCATGGGATTTTTTGAGATTCAAATTCTGACGTGACGTCAGTTGATAAACCGACATCCAGGAAGGAAACAGCAGGACTGGATAAAGGGACACGTTTCAAACAACACACCTTCCTGCACTAAACACCTGTGGGATAGAAACAGTCTTCAAGGACACCGCAGCTAATGAATACAATTCACAATATATATACTATGTACTATCTCAATAGAAGTGTAATCCTCTGTTTACTGTTATAACCATTTTGTATGACCTCGTGCTGCCTGTACCTCAGGGCGCGTTGGTTACATGACTTCATCCACTACCACCAGAGTGTTGCTCCGCTTAGCTCATAGCTTGGGAATGTGACATGCTCAGGTCAGAGACACAGAATGCCTGTCATGATTGGGTCATGATGATTATGTGTGTAATGTATCAGTGTGTGTGTGTGTGTGTGTGTGTGTGTGTGTGTGTGTGTGTGTGTGTGTGTGTGTGTGTGTGCCTGTGCACTACAGGAGGTAGGAGGGCACTCCCCAGCCCAGCAGGGTACTACTAACGTAGGCCTTTCTGCCACACCCTGAACACCAGTCTGAATTATAGAGCTCAGAAGGCCAACTCTACTGAGTCAGATACGATGGGACTTCTTTACAGATAGGCTTACGTGAGCTGATATAAAAGAATACACTGAAAAAATACAGTGAAAACGTAACTGCCCTATTTCACTATGACGTTACCATGTATACTGAATGGATATTACTGTTGCGTGAGAAGGGGATAAATGCCACATGCGCCCATTGGAAACAGACATTGCAATAGCCAAAGAAATGGCCAAATGCCCATTAATTTTGACCAGCTAACTCCCTGCCACGCCATCTTCTGTACTGACAGTGAAACAGGACAATTATCATTAAAGCAGGAATATAATGGAAGCAACCCAACCTCACCATTTATCATGAAGTAAAACAAATACATAATAAACAGACACTGCAGTCATTGGAACCACATTATGAGTTAATGTATAATTAGGATCCTGCTGTAGGGATATATTTAACCATTAACAGTGGAACCAAGGTCTTTCCCTGGCATGAGAAAGCCCCTTCTGTCCCCCTCCTGACAAAATCCCTCCACTGACTGTGATTTATGTCCAGAGAGGATCTCTACTTACTTTACGAGACCTATTAAGAGCAAAAGAGCCTCGAGTGTGTCCAGATGAGGCCCCGAGGTGTGGGCCGGTCCTCGGACAGGTCACTCCTCTCTCTGGTTCCTGGCCATTTCACACCTCTGGGAGGAGGAACCATTATCCTGTCAGAAGGGCACTCTTCACAGCAGGGCGACAACGCTTTAGCCCCCGTGAAAATCACACCCCTCCGCTTGTTTTGGTGGCACAGGAGGAGCACAGGGGTTCACACAGGGGGCTGGGAGGTACAGATGGCCATCACGTACCAGGGTGGAGGGAAATCAAGACCTGGAGGGAGACCCCCACCCCCCCGGTGAAGCAGAGGAAAAAGTAAGATGTGAACTGTGATCCATGGGTAACGTGAAGGTATCTCTCATGGCCTGTATCCAGAATAGTGTAGTAGGCTCTATGAGTGCTGATATGGGCACGTTTTTACTGTTGGAGGTTTGCATGTCGACTTGATTAGCGCTCCTAGAATAGTAGTCCCATTCTTAGAGGTCCTTCGAATAAAGCCTCAGGTCTATTTACGCCGTAGAGGAGTTTTGATACCAATCCAACAATGGCTCCCTTCCGCCATAAGTCTGTCATCTGTGAGGTTGCCTCGAATTACACCCCTGTGAGTTGAAGTCTAAATGGCAAATTACTTTGTCCCCATGTAAGTGAAAGACTTACTTATGAGACGTTCAAAAGAGCAGACAAACTTGACGAACCACTTTAGACTTAACCACATGAGAGACCATTTTAAGGAAGTAACTGAAAGCAGAGTCTCTAATTCAGGAAAGGCGTTCAACGGACAATAAAAACATTGCTGAACCGTAGATTTGAGAAAGCCAGCCATTTGGAGGTTAAATATGGGTGTGTGCCACTCATGCATCTATAGTTGTCAGCTGTGCAGCACATGAATCTAAATGGTGATTGTGAACACACTTCCTCCAACTCCCTCCAATCATAGATGCACAAATAGAAAAGAATAAATTACATGCAAATTATTTAGAATGCTAACAGTAAGACAATCTGAATAAATGAGGGCCTTTACACCTTAATACATGAGGTTGTCAGACCTCCACCACCATTAGTCTCTATTAGATACCACTATGTTAAATAATGACATTGTGATGATATAGACTACAACTACCAAGTAGAATAGGAAGGTGCATTGATTCACTTCACATAGGCTATCACACGGGTGCTACTGCAGTAAATGCATTCATCACACAGACTTTTGTAGCATGTGTGACATTGTCGCACTGTACAGCCCTGTAATTGGGAAAGATTTTATAGGTGAGATATAGAGCACCCAGGGGAATGTTCTGAGTTCATAGGTACATTTTCTGAACTGAGAACACTACTATAGAATAAAGCTTATTTGGATATAAAAATAAAAAAAAAATTCCCAGTCTCCCATTCAATGTCAGTGAAGCAGCTCCAGACTTCATATGGAAATAACATATTCAAATGTTTTATTTGGTGGTGTTAATGGTGTTTAAATAAATTAGGCATATAGGTGCTGTTGCCTATGTAGCAGCTATGACGAGGCCAAGAGGAAAGAGTTATCAAATATCACTGCAGAGATTAGAATCTGGATCTTGGCAGAAACACAAGCTGCACTCATATCCAATGTTCCAGGGTTAACCCTATTTGGAAAGAAAACATCTCCTGAGATATTGCAGAAAGAACCCCCACCAACTGACCTACTAGGGCTGCCCAAATCAGAAACAAATGTACAATAACGATTCAGGTCAGCAGCCCACATCGGTGCACTGTCCATTACTATAAACTTAGTTTCAATGTGTACCTTAGCTACAAAGAACAAGTGTCACAAAGTGATACACAAACTACATGACATCAATAGACACATGAAAATCTTACAGCGGATCATCTGTTTGTGATGGAGGTTGCCTGGTTTGGGCTTGAGTCAATGTAGTGCTGCCCTCTAGGGGGGAAGAAAAGTACAACTCAAAACATCAGAAATAGTCATTTATTAGTCATAAGAAATAACCAAGTTGTCATCAGCAGGTGGACATAAGTTTTATAGGTAGTTATATAATATAAAATGTATAAAACACACTATACAGCAGGCTAAAGGATAAACAGGGTGTAGTGGTTGATTACTATTAAGTATGGGAACACAATCAAGTATACAAAATGTTATAGAATACAATTATTTGTCAACATCACAAATCTAATTGTTAAGTTCTGAATTAGTCAAAATTAATCATAATTTCCACTTCACTAACCGTTAAGAGTGTGGGGGGGGGGCATCTGTACAAAAGGTTTGGCTTTATGGGTTAAGAAAAAGGCAATTATATTATATTGCTACATTTCTATTCTAAGACAGTGCTAAAAATTCAAGTTTATAAAGTAATTGTAAATCAAAACACAACATACTGGCTTTCAACAACAGTCTGTTGCTCCTCTTAACATGGTGACAGTTCTAAGCAGTCCTCAACATAATACATTCCCATGTGGTCAATAAACATATCTTGAGGCAATTAAGACAAATATATTCCAAGTACAATTCAGATGTACCAACAGACTAATGCCTTCCTTCGCTAAAAATAAAATTAGCAATCTAATTTGAGAAATATTCTAAGTATGTTGCATGACTTGAAACACTGTTGTAGTGCAGCTCAGATTCTGTGGTTTCCAGCATGTCGTCAGCACTCAGCCAGTATTTCTTGACAGCTCTTGTAAACTTTTACTAAGCAGTTCAGCCTTGGCTTTGAACTCTGAAAGATGAAGGGTACAATTAATGGGGCACTATGTCCAATTTTCAGAATGAATACATGTTATTCCTCTGGTCTAAGATATCAGTGGAAATTAGAAACTCTCCCAGATCCAAAACAAACAAAGAGTGCTAAAAATGTTATGAAGTATAAAGTCTTAGACAATGAATTAGGAAATATTTTATAGATGACACTGAGAAAGCCCAGAGTAGAATAAAGCTAATTTGTATATAGAAAAAAGGATTTTTTTTTTTTAACAAACGTTCTGTGGATCCACAAAATAGTCTCCCATTCATTCCCATCCCATCCAGACTTTAAACTTGATGACATCACAAGTTTGAGACTTAGTTCTCTGGTTTCTAGCTTTGAGAGAGAGTAACTCATGTTCACATATTGATTGAATTGTCTTGATTGAATAACATATTGGAACTTGTAATTTGAGTGGTGTTACCATTTAGTTCAGTTCAGTTCAAAGTTTTTATTTGCCACATGGAATCATACAATCAGTTTCTTCATTACACAATCATAAATATCATTCCATGGACAAAAGGAGCAGGAAGAAGAATAAATCAGTTACCTGCCCCTTATTCCTAAACCTGTCAAAACTTTAAATACAGGTACATGTAGAATGATGACCTCACAGAGCATGTTCTGACTTTTGACAGGTGACAGAAACCAAAGGTTCAGTACAAGATAACAATTGACCTATAATTGATAATTTTTTATAAAAGTTCTACAATACTATGTACATATATACATGTATATTACAGTTGTTGAATTAATCAATAGTCAATTAAATAATTTTTTATAATAATAATAAATAGTATAATAATACTGATGGGATCCAACTAACTTAATTTTTTTATTTTAATGTATTTTCTGTCTTTTTATGGATTCATTTATATCAATCTCATTGTTCTGTGCAATTTTCTGTTGTTGTGAGGAGATAGTATTTGTCATTGTATTGTCACGTGTGTTTTGTCATTGTATTGTCATGTGTGTTATGTGTATGTTAGATGTCCCTTACCTGTAATAAAACATTTAAAAAAAACATATATACATCTCAAACCCGCCCTCTTTTCTGTGATTCTCCAATCACAACAGTTGCTTAGATTTGTAACTCACCTGAAACAGTGGGACAACACTTGATACGGCGGCAGGCTCTGTGGGGTCCTTCAGTAATATGCACAGGTAGTATATGATTCGATGCTGAAATAAAAAGAGTAAATCAAACCAAATATATTTTTCTTTACCAGAGCAGTTAGAAAAACACTGTAATTATGATACAAATGCAGTCAACACAGTGATGAGCACAGATGGTAGGAGGGCGACAGGGTTGGGCTAGGATCCGATATGTCTTTATATACCATGTGAATCGCCTCATTGATCACAATGTCCTTGATCTTGCCCATCTCAATGAATGACGTGCTCTCCCGTCCGGAGGCGTAGCTGGAAGACACCTGGATGCCCAGGGAGCCGATGATGAGCAGAGACTCGTGGTCGATTTTAACAAAGTGGATGTGAAACATCATTCCCACCAGGGTGATGATGATGGCACTGGATAGAACTGCGGTGTACTAGAAGGAGAAGAAACACCAAGCGATGAGACTTCTGAGGCTGAGGCAACAGAGAGGCCCTTATAATAACTGGGAGGTTATATGATGAATATACTGTATAAATCAATAATAATACATTAATAAATAAATTATAAGTAACATAATTATGTTTGGTTGATCTTCTGTTGTTAAAAGTTACCAACGTAAGAATTGACTACAGAACAATATGAATTAACTGTCTGACCCATAAAGAAATAAAACAGCTGATGGAAAAGGGTATGCTGTGTAGGTTATAACACAAGCTAACCCCATATAGGTTATAACACAAGCTAGCCCCATATAGGTTATAACACAAGCTAGCCCCATATATAACACAAGCTAGCCCCATATATAACACAAGCTAGCCCCATATAGGTTATAATACAAGCTAGCCCCATATAGGTTATAATAACACAAGCTAGCCCATATAAAGCTGGTAACCTCCCCATGTAATACTAGCTAGGTTGCTTTACCTGTGTGAAGAAGAACACAGTGTATGCCAACAGCCACACAGAGCAGGTGTACACCACCACCTTGCCTATAGATATTTTGGGAGAGCTCACTGTGAACTCTCTGCAGAAGCTTGAGTGACTCTGGCAGTCCAGAGATATAGCTTTGCCATCGATGTCGGTGAAAACCTCATCTTCCATAATGAATACCGGGGCAGCGTCTGAAAGAATTAAACATAGAAACAATTAATTGTAAGAACGAAGCAGAGACTAACTACACCACCATTTAACCTAGCTAGCTAACGTTAGCCATAGGTTAGCATAACGTTAGCCCACTACTACTACTAGCAAGTAACCTAAACAAGAAGGCAGTAACCTAAATAAGACCATACTTACTTACATGCACACGCTGCTAATCTACTTCTCGATTAAAGCAAATAAGAAAATAAAAAGCAAAAACACCAAATATACGTGAGAAAACAAGGACAAACAGATGCAAAACAAATCTGACCTCTGTGACAGCTGTGGGAGGTGCAAAGCATTGTGGGATATGAAGTCATATCTCTCACACTTTAGCGTCAGTTGAAGCTGCACCTAAAACAAATAATAATAATAATAATAATAATAATAATAATAATAATAATAATAATAATAATAATAATAATAATAATAATAATAATAATAATAATAATAATAATAATAATAATAATAATAATAATAATAATAATAATAATAATAATAATAATAATAATAATAATAATAATAATAATAATAATAATAATAATAATGTGAACTGAGTGGGGAATATGAAAGTAAGTGACATATAATGTTTGTTTGGTAAGACTTATTTCAAACGTCACTGATTTACAAGCCATTCCTTCATTTCCCAAAATGCCTTGTGGTTTGTGACCTTTGACCACTCTGGGTGAAAACAAGCCGATCAGCTGATCAGTAAACTGACAAGACAACAACATCTTCAGGGATATTATCCCACAATGACCTGAGAGACGAGACTATTCCAAATAACGATGTCTTAGTTATTATACGACTGTAGAGAATAGATCATATATTTTTATGATTTTAAAGTTATGGCTTATATGTTTGTTGAAGCAGCATTTTTACATTACAAAACAGTCGTCGTCCAACGGGAAGCTAGCTAACTAAGGTACTAGGTCATTGTTTTTTTTTTAAATCAAGGTTGTTTGTGTGTTTTTTCGTGTGTTCGTATAATGTTAATGTTTGCTGGAACAGTGGAGGATACATATGTGTTTTTTACTGCCCTACTGGCGGTTTATATCGAGTGCCAGGCTAATTTTAGCTGACAAATAGCTTTGCACACTCAACGCTAGTTAAACACTGATAAACAAGGCGATGATAAATCTTGCTTGCTAGATGTAGTGTTATCTGTAACATTGAGGTAGCTAGTGCTACTGTCGGACATGTACAGTGACAATTGTTTTCACACAACGGTCTTACTATACAGGCTGAGTAGCCTGAGCATCTGACTGTGTCATATTCATCTTTCCAATCCCATTGACTTAATTGGGCATTTGGAATGCAAACATTATGCATTAGAGGAAATATTTGCTTATATCACATCTGATCAACATAATTGCTCGCACCAGTTTGTTTTTGTAATTCTGGTGTGACTTCAGATACCTCACACAACCCACAATTGAAACGGGCTATCAGAAACAAGGAGGTCCCCTTGACTTGGTCAGTTTGAAATGAGTGGTCGTCAAAGTCCGTCTGTAGATAAGGGAATGGACACCAGCCTAGTCTGTCAGGAGAGCTATGCCTGTGGGGGTTTGGACGAGGCGGCGTTCGAGTGTGATGAGTGTGGCAGCTTGCAGTGTGTCCGCTGTGAACTGGAGCTCCACCGCCAGGAGCGTATGAGGAACCATGACCGGGTCCGGATCGCCCCGGGTCACGTTCCCTTCTGTGACTCCTGCAAAGGCGATAGCGGCTGCCCCGTCAACGGTGGCCGCCTGAGAGCTGTGGTGCGCTGCCAGGGCTGTAAGATCAACCTGTGTCTGGACTGCCAGAAGCGCACGCACAGCGGGATCAACAAGAGGAAACATCCTCTGACCCCCTACCCTCCAGCCAAAGCTGCCCAGGATCCGAACGTGGCTGCTGGCGGGGGCACTGAGACGGATGCCCTGAAAGCCAAACTGGAGAATGTGTACAGCTTCCTCCTGGTGGATGAAAATGAGGAGATGCAGGTAAGAGCCAATTCACACAACAGGTGTTAGCAACCCACTAGATCTGTGGTTCTTAACCAGGGGTCTGGATATCCCCAGGGGGTCCATGACTGGCTTTCAGGGGTTCTGCTTGGTTTTGCACTTTGTTTACTTTTTGGTTTTGGTGTGTGGGTTGGAGTTTACTAGTAACTTATCATACTGTGAAATTCTACAGATCTCTCTTAGTAGAGCCTGAGGTGTGGCCAGCATTATAGCAACCCCTCCCCCTCCCCCGGCCTATACCCAATGAAATCCAATCCACACATCAGAGAAAAACAAAAACTGTAAACAACATGCAGTACTATGTTGTCATCTTTTGCCTAGAGGTCACTGTCTGACTATCTTACAGCTTCTACCCTTAACTTAAATTCACTATTATTCCACTGTCCTGTTTCAATGCATTCATTGTTTTATTGTGATTAAAGCGTTCAGCTGTGTTCTCAGGTGAAGGATGAACAGGACTTTGTCAGTAGACTGGGATGCAGGTCAGACGAACTGCTCAAGGTGGTGTCTGTCTTCGGCAACACGGGCGAGGGCAAGTCCCACACCCTCAACCACACCTTTTTCCTGGGAAGAGAGGTGTTCAAGACCTCCCCCACCCAGGAGTCGTGCACGGTGGGGGTGTGGGCGGCCATGGACCCCATCCACCGGGTGGTGATCATTGACACGGAGGGTTTTCTGGGGGCTGGTAAGGGGCGAACAATGATTATGTTGATAATAGTTTGTATTATGATTGTACTACATGAGCGTTATTGCTTACTTTTTGCAATAAAGTCGAGGCAGACGGGGCAGCATGCAAACACACGTTCATTCTTCTCCGGTGGTCAGGAACCAACCAGGGCCAGCGAACACGGCTGCTACTCAAAGTCCTGGCCATCTCCGACCTCGTCATCTACCGGACACACGCCGACCGTCTCCATGACGACCTTTTTAAGTTCCTTGGCGATGCGTCTGACGCTTACTTGAAGCACTTCACCAGGGAGCTGAAGGCCACCACGACGCGATGTGGCTTAGACGTCCCTCTGTCCACCCTGGGACCGGCCGTGATCATTTTCCACGAGACGGTCCACACCAAGCTACTGGGCTCAGGTATGTCAGAGGAACAGCACCAATGCCACTGGCTCCAGATCAGCTTTTAGGTTGAAGCTGTATAAGTTTCAAGTGTATTGTATGTACTGATGGGTGATATCTTATAGATGGATAGTACTGTATGTACAGTATGTATGCATCTATCTGTGTGTCTGTCTGTCAAGTAAGTCAGTCAGTCAATTAGTTCAAATACTGTATCTTCACAGTTGAATAAATATTAAGTTTTTTTTTTTGATCAAATTTTTTTTATTATTAATTACATGAAACAGGACAACACAATAACCACAGTAACAAAAAACATAACTTTCACAGGAGAATAACAAACAATAATAATACAGAATAATAAATATAAAGACAAAAAGAAAAAGAAACAGCGTCCAACCTATCAAATATAGATGGCTACTTCAATAACAAAAAGGGTCTTCAAAACATGGCAACCTTTCCCCACCTTTACAAAGTGGAGTGACTTAAAAGATTGTTTATGAGAGTGTTGCCGCAGATTTACTGTAGATAGCCTAGGTCCCTTACACATGTTCAAGACTGCCAAACTTGCAGAAGGTAAAGTGCAAGAAGAAAGAAATTCTTCCTCCAAGTTGGTTGACAGGTCAATCAGTCTGCCAATATTAGTCTCTTGGGGAGATGGCATGTGAATTGACATATAGCGCAGAATAGCTAAATACCAACCCCCCCTAAAATCCCCCCAGTCAAAGTTAAGAAGGACAAGACAAAAACCAAGACAGACAAGACATTTCCTCCTCCCCCTCCCCAGAGACCGCCGGACCCCCCCGATCAAGCGCCCCAACCCCGCTCAGCCGCACACTGCGGTCTTTACCTTCTCAGCTGCTGCGAACCACAGGTCAATTCCAGCCTGCCCTACCCCGATCACCCGGGCCGTGGATATCTCAAGATAAATCACATCCAATAGCGTTAGGGACCAGTTAATCATTGTAAGCTTCTCAGGCTCCTTCCATCTCATTGCTATTAGCTTCTTCGCTGCTGTGACGCCCGCTAGGACAACCCTTTTCAGTTGTACGGACGCGGGTAGTGTCGTTATATCGTTCAGGAGTAGCGTAACAGCTGTGAATGGGATAGTTAAGCCACACAGATCTGAAAGTTTGTCCGTTATTGACCTCCAGAAGCGGGCCACTGGTGGGCAATCCCAATACATATGCATATAAGTGCCAGTGGCCTTTTGAGAGCACAAAGTGCACCGAGAGTCGGTTATCAGTCCCATAGCAAATAGCTTCCTAGGTGTAAGATAGGTCCTATGAATATAATTAAAATTAATTTGCTGGTGATTGGGGTTGCGGGAAGATAATGCCACATTTGCCCAAACATCATCCCAGTCAAACTCGGGGTCCAACTCCGGGATATCAACACGCCAGATTGTATCCAATGATACATTTTTATACGTGGATTGAATTAAGAGCGTATAAAAGTCGGAGACAAACCCTCTGGATGTCGTCCTGTCCACTATGAGCCTGAGGAAGGGGTGTGGGTGCAAGGCTTGAGCCCACGGTACGCCATGCGCCCTCAGTGCTGACCTTAGTTGAAGGTAAAGAAAGAAGGACTCGCCGGGAAGATCATAAAATTCTCTTAAGTCCTGAAACGCACGGAGGCCGTTCTTATCATAAATATCCTCCAGAGTATGCACTCCCCTCCTTTGCCATTGAGGAATATTAACCGGCTTGTGTCCAACAAGTAATTGCTGGTTATTAAAAATTGGAGAGTCCAGGTGCCAAGGGCATTTAACCCCACACGACCTCTGTACATTACGCCACGTTTGGATCACGTGAGTTATGATCGGTCCATACCTCAGCCGGCATTTCGCAATAGAGACAGTGGAGTACACTACATCCTGCAATCTTAGCGGAGACACCGCCGCCGCTTCTAAGGAGCGCCACGATACAGCCTCTACAGGGTCTAGCCAGCACATCAAAGGTCTCAGTGAAAAGGACCAGAAATACAGTTTAAAAATCAGGGATTGCGAGGCCCCCATCTTGTTTCCTACGTTGAGTAGTAGCCCTTTTGATTCTCGGGCGTTTGTTATTCCAGACAAACTTAGATACCATCGATTGTACCTTGCGCCAGTGGTCTATTGGAGGGGGCAGGGGGAGCATTGAGCTAATAAAATTTATCCTAGGCAGGATGTTCATTTTGATTATGGAAGCCCGGGCTTGTAAGGAGTTAGGAAGGGACGACCACCTGTCTAGATCCTGGCGTATTTTATCATAAGTACCCGTGAAGTTGTACTTAGTAGTTTGGTTCAGCGTGGGGAATATCTCTATGCCCAGGTATTTAAAATGTTCTACTATGGGGATATCAGCTGGTAGTCGTACCGCCTTGGCCAGTTCATTAAGAGGTAGGCAGGCTGATTTGTTCCAGTTAATCTTAAAACCTGACAATTTACCAAAGTCGTCGATTATCCTCAATAATTTTGTGGCCGACCGGGAGGGGTCGTCCATGAAAATCAGCAGGTCATCCGCATAGAGAGCAATTTTGTGTGGAGTATTGTTGACCATTATGGGGACGATGTCCTCCGATTGCCTAATAAAGGTTCGAGGGAAAGCGCGAACAGTCCCGGGCTCAGAGGGCAACCCTGTCTAGAAGATCTGGAGACTGGAAAGAGTGTGGAACAGTTTTTGCCTGTCAGTATCATCGCAGACGGCGAGGCATACAGGACTTTAATCATATGAATAAAACTCTTTCCAAGACCCATGACCTCAAGTACCTTCCACAGATATGACCACTCAAGTCTGTCAAACGCCTTCATGGCATCCAAAGACAGAACTGTGGATGGAGTTGTATTGTCTTTACTGTTATCGATTACATGCAACAGCCTCCTAAGATTATCTGCAGCCAGACGCCCCGGGATAAAACCAGTTTGATCGCAGTGTACCAATACAGACATAAATCTCTGCAGGCGACGGGCCAGCACCTTGGCAAACACCTTTAAATCGGCCCCGAGAAGACTCAAGGGTCTATAGCTACCACAATCATTGGGATCTTTGTCCTTTTTGAGAAGTAAAGAAATCAACGCCATATTGACATCTCTTGAGAACTCCCCTTGTTCGATAGCGTAATTGATCATATCGAGCATCAATGGACCCAGTTCGTCCCAGAAAGCTAAATACACTTCGGGTGGAATACCATCCCAGCCTGGCGCCTTACCCCTCTGCATTTCAACAATAGTCTCCCTCAATTCTACGAGAGTAATCGGTCTCCCCAGTTCCTTGGCCTCTTCCTCAGAAATGTGGGGTATCTCAAGCCCGCCAATGAACGATTCAAATCTAGAGTCATCCAGATTACCCTCTGAGCTATATAACTGTGAGTAAAACTCTTTAAAAGTGTCATTGATCTTTTTCGAATCAGTAGTGACTGCACCCTGGCTCGTCCTAATCGAGGGGATATCTGAGAAATGATCATTTGATCGTATTTTCATTGCCAATAGATGGCTAGGTCTGGAGCCGTGAAAATAGTAATTTTGTCTTGTCCTATGTATCAAAAACTCAGACTGTTGTTTAAGTATGGAGTTTATTTCTTTTTTGACTATCTTACGTTGTGTGTTTAGTCGTTCATTATAGTCAGTTTGCAAGGATGCGTATAGGTCCGCATATAATGATTCCAGTCCTTCTAGCTTTTTTGACCGGGATTTTCGCAAATTGGAGGCAAATAGTGTGACATGACCCCTGATGAATCCTTTCAATGCGTTCCACAGGACCCTAGGGTCTTCTACTGTGCCAACGTTGATCTGCAAAAATTCAGCTAGTTTACTCCTGAACTCAGAACAGAAGTCATCGTTCTTTAGCAAGGTCGAATTAAAACGCCATCTGGGAGCTCTTGCGGAGAGCCTGCCAAAGGTTGCCGTAAGGAAAATCCCCTTGTGGTCTGAGAGAGCCAAGGGAACCAATGAGACATCGAAACTATCAAACATATTAGGGGACGCGAATGCATAGTCAATTCGAGAGAAGCTTTTGTGTCTGGCTGACAGGTGAGAGTAATCTCTGAGGGTGGGGTTGCATAAGCGCCAGAGGTCTGTGAGCCCCGTGTCTTTGGCCCACATCCTGAGGGCCTTAGAGGCCCGTTTCTGGTCGCTCGTTTCAGAGGGACCGGACCTATCTATCTCCGCATCCCAGCACGCATTAAAATCGCCACCCACAATGAGAGCGTATCCATTAAGTTCCAACATATTCTTCGTGATTGTATTATAGAACGCTGAATCAAATGTGTTAGGAGCATACAATGCTATTATAGCCATCTTCCTATGCAAGAATTCAACTTTTGCTATAGTAATCCTTCCCTCCGTGTCCGACCATACATCCAAGATTTTGATATCAAGGTTACGTCTTGTAACTATGACTACTCCTTTCGTCTTATCATCGGCTGAGGATGAGGAGATAACGTGATATTGCCGATTTGCCAGTCTTGACACGTCACCTACCATTAAATGCGTCTCACTAAGGAGAGAATAAATATTAAGTTAAGCTACATATCATATGTACATATGAAACAGTAAATATGAATGTACTGCTGGATGGGTAGTAATATTAAACATCTTGTGAGCCAAGATCATTTTCAATAGTACCCATTTCATATTCCTCACTTTTAAAGTGAACCTCTCGCCTTTCTTTTTTCTTTCCCTCCCTCTCTCTCGCAGACAAACCGTCCGAGTCGGCAGAACGTCTGCTCCAGGAGCGTTTCAGGAAGTTGGGTCTGTTCCCAGAGGCCTTCAGTTCCATCCAGTACCGCGGGACTCGAACCTACAACCCCCCCACGGACTTCAGTGGTCTGCTGCGCAGCCTGGAGCAGCAGCTGGACAACAACACCACCCGCTCCCCGCGCTCCGCCAGCGTCGTCCATAAGGCTCTGCAGGTGCGTGGACGGGATGTAGATGCAGACTTGTTCTGGGTGTTTGGAAGGAGCACCTCTATCGCTACTACTCTCCGTGGGTTCACCGGATGACGTGTTGGTTGGTTTGTTATGTATGTACATGCCTGCGTCAGACCAGGCTGCAGAAACAAATTAGTGGGGGGGCATAACATGTTCTCGGGGGGGCACAATAGTTTTTCAACACGGGTTCCCTTTTATACGTTTCAGCTGGGACAACGGCGCTGTGGCTTGCTTGGCGCTGCCCACGGTGCTGAACTAAACAGCAGAGAGGCAATTGAAAAATCTAATTTTAAGAACATTCACTAATACAAAAACAGACTGAACGGATATATATAACAGACCTGCTGGGGCAGCGGACTGAGAGCAGGGGACACAAACAGGCTGGATAAGATGGTCAGGAAGGCCAGTAGCGTGGTTGGGGTGGAGCTGGACTCTAGCGAGGGTGGCGGAGAGGAGGAACCTTGCTAAGCTCCAGGCCATCAGGGAAAACCCCTCCCACCCACTATACACAGACTTGGCTGACAGGAGGAGCATGTTATAGGCTCACACTCCCTAAATGCAGCACTGAACGGCACAGGAAGTCCTTCATTCCGACAGCCATCAGACTATACAATGCATCACTGTGCCTCACTGCATCACTGAGCACAGAGTGACACCATCTTCCTGGACTCTTACTTTTTAAACAGCACTGTGCAATATTACACCTACTGTAGACTTCAGTATATTTTTACTGTATTTATTTACTGTATATTTTATTCAATTTTTATTCTATTTCATTTTATTTTTATTCTTAGGCCATTTGTTTTGTTATTCTTATTCGCGACTTGTTCTGTCTAAATGTTTAATGTTGAGTGATTTGCAGTGTCAAATTTCCCTCAGGATAATACATTTCTATTCTATTCTATATCTTTGAAAAGTCTCCATTTATTCAACACTTCTGAATTCACTGACAAACTGAACTGAACTGACAAAAATAAGGTGCATAAAAAAGCAAACAAAATTCCTCCACAGGCTACTCACCATCGTTAGTAGAGCGGCAAGCGGCGTTTGGGGACAGAGTGAAACTTCTTAAAACACTGTTCCTCCACTCATTCCTGAACCTTTTTGTTAAGTCCTTCTCAAATGCCAACTGAATTAAATTGGCCTTGCGTCGATGAAGCATATACTAAGGCGATGTTCTGTAAACACGTTCTTGAGGGTAGAAAACTAATTCTCACAGAGTGCCGTGCTAGCTTCAGTAGTGTTGTTGTTGACATCAGTGCCCACTAGGGCTGTCCCTGACTAAGGATTTGGATAGTTGACTTTGATTGACAAAAAAGAAAGAAAAAAAAAATTTACCAGGGTGGGCACAGCTGACTCAGTGGGGGCGGGCCCGGCCCCCTAATGCCCGCCCATGGCGCCGGGTCTGGCCTGCGTACATACATTTGGTTGACCGCTTCCTCGGTCCCACAGTTGGCCAAGCTGCAACTGTAAATTCGTCAAATCAAATAAAATCACATCAAATCAAAGTTATTTGTAAGGCCCGACAACACACGTTAATGTCCCCATGGGTCGGACACGTCTTCTTTAACACATTCCCTGCCACGCAATTTGAGCATATTATACCGTTCTCTGCCAGCACTGTAAGTCTATGGAGATGTTCACCTTCTTTGCAGGGCTATAACTTTTTTAATTGTATTGCTAAATTGACATTACTATGGCCCATTCAACATCGATTATCTATCGTTCAGGATGTAGGAACGTTTTACTTTTTCATTCATACATTCATACGAAAATACCGTCTAGAACAGTGGTTCTCAAACTTTTTACACCAAGTACCACCTGAGAACGTAGCTGGCTCTCCAAGTACCACCATATGACCGGCGTTAAAATACAGTCTATTCAGCTATGCACAGTTCACGCAGGAGGCAAATGTATTCCTAATACCATTATTTATTGTTAACTTTTGTCAGACACAGCCACAATGTACAAAGGGATAGCACTAGAACTAGCAAACGCTTCCACACAACTCCTAAACGTATGATCATGCGCGGATGAACGGAGGGGGGGGGGGTCGTTTATAATTCCGTGATCGTCGTTAAATGCTTTATGTAGTATGGGTGATATATTGATCAGAGCAGTTTGCATGGATAATAATAAACAAACAGGCTGAAAGTAACGTCAGCGTCCTCTTACTGTTCGACGATGAGACTGGAGGAAAAAGATCCCACTTATTTGACGGCGATCGCCTAAATCCATTTCCGGTTTGTATAATCATAATACACGGCCAAATCGTATCGATTATTGCTTTAGGGCAGCGATCGCTACACACGGACGTGTGTATACAGTCCCGCAACAATATGCGAGTGGCCGGACGCATTTCGGAGACGCACCGAGATCGACTCGTCCATTTCCGGTTTGGCAACTCGCCAATTATCCACCAGGGGGCAGTATTGAAGCGTTGCAGAGTTGTGCCGGCTCACACTGCATCAGACCAGGCTCTGTGAGGGAAATATGAATAACATGGCGAAAAAATGAAATATGATCTCAATAACGTTGTACGCCGTGGATTGGCATAATTAGCATGAACTTGAAACACGTTGTACGACGTTTTTGGCGCAGGATGTGTTAAACAAGTCAAGAAGAAACATCACAATAAATCAAGAACAAAACAAAAACACCATGAAGTCCAAACATTTTTAAGTAAATAAAATAAATGCAACACTCGCAGACATACCCCACGCGAAGGTAAGGAAAAACACACGAAAACCTAGCAATAGGAAAAAATGCACCACAGGCAATGTGGAGGAGAGAAACCTTAGAGGAAACCTATTTGAGGCAAGGGGGCGGCGCAGAGAGGGTCGCATCCTCCCGGTCATCATCACGGGACGTCCAACACTCCAGTCCTCACTACGAGACAGCCACTCACAACCATACACTCCGCAACTGCACACCCCAACGAGCACCTTAAAGGCCACTAGCCTAGCTTAAAACTCTGGGAGAGCTGGTCCATATCCGCTTCCATTCATCTGTGCTAAGCTAGGCTAGCTTTCTACTGAACACACGAGAGGAAATTGGTATCTTCTTGTCTGACTCTGGTGCACTTGTGTGTTTATCAGAGAAATAAAAGATGTTTGTGTTATTGCATTTGCATCGGCCTCTCTCATTTCCTCACTCCATCTCTCCCTCCCTCTCTTCTTTCTCTCTTTCCTCTCTCAGGCCCTGAGCGAGAGGTTCAGCGGGGAAATCCAAGACGAGCACCTGGCCAGCAACTCTTTCTTCCCCGATGAGTACTTCACTTGCTCCAGCATCTGCCTCAGCTGTGGGTGGGTGTCTCCTCCTTCACCGGACACCTTGGATTCATATGAGTCGCTCAACGTCCACGTGGGTGAACCTTTGAATGAACATGTCACTTTCACTGTTTCAGCTCGGGCTGCAAGAACAGCATGAACCACCTGAAGGAAGGGATAGACCATGAAGCCAAACACAGATGCCGCTACTCTGCACAGTATGACAACCGCATCTACACCTGTAAGGTTAGTAAAGGCTCAACTTGCGCACACACACAGACACACATTGTACACAGTACACACTTATCCAGGCATATATTTTTTGTGTCGAGTATGTGTTGAGTATGTTTGCTGGTCTTCTCAGGCCTGTTATGAGGGTGGGAAGGAGGTGGTAGTGGTTCCCAAGACAACGGCCTCCTCTGACTCGCCCTGGTTCGGTCTGGCCATCTATGCCTGGTCCGGGTGAGTGAGTGCTGCCAGACTCTGTTCTTCTCATTCAGGATAGCTGGAAATGCTGTATCAAATTTGTTTCTAATTGACTCAATATCGAGTTGGTTAGAAAAAAGTTAAAGCCATAAAAAAAAGTGAATTTGTGTCTGGTTTCAGTCTTCTGTTCCCATTGAATATATTTGGACTCCAAGTGTCGTGTAGAAACAATAAAATTAACTTTTAATTAGAGATGTCCGATATTATCGGCCTACCGATATTGGCATTCAAATGTAATATCGGAAATTATCGGTATCGGTTTAAATATATATATATATTTTTTTCATATGTATTTAACCTTTATTTACCCAGGCAAGCAAGTAAGAATAAGTTCAAAAGTATGCATAATGTTGTGTTAATTCCACGACAAAAGATATGTAATGTAATGTAATATGTGGGCGAAATCCCACATATATTGGTATCGGTTGATATCGGAAAATAAGAGTTGGACAATATCGGTATATCGGATATCAGTAAAAAAGCTAATATCGGACATCCCTACTTTTAATATATTTGAGATGATGAAATGAGCATGGTGTTTCTCCAGGTATGTGATAGAGTGCCCCAACTGTGCAGTGATCTACAGGAGCAGGCAGTACTGGTACGGGAACCAGGATCCGGTGGACACCGTGGTTAGAACCGAGATCCAGCACATCTGGCCCGGGGTGAGGCCACACTGGGACAGCCAGTTCATACAAACGGGACACATCTTTTAACTAAAGGCCTCGAGATTTAATGTTATATTTCTGTATTGCTTGTCATCGCCGGTCCATATAGTGTTTAGAAAGATGTGTTGCAGTTAAATTGACGTAACACTATTTTAACGGCTGCTCTAACCATTCCAGCTATCCCCCTCTCCCTCTCTCCTTCCAGTCTGACGGCTTCCTGAAGGATAACAACAATGCGGCCCAGAGGCTGCTGGATGGAGTGAACTACATTTCCCAGTCTGTGTCGGAGCTCAGTGTCAAGCCTGCTAAAGCAGTGACTTCCTGGCTGACCGACCAGATAGCCCCGGCCTATTGGAAGCCCAACTCCCTTATCCTGGTCAGTATACTCTAGTCCAGTGGTTCTCAAACTGTGGTACGCGTACCACTAGTGGTACTTGGTGGTACTGCTGGTGGTACTTGAAAACATTTCCAAAAAAGCTAAAAAAAAAAGATTATTTAAAAAAAAAAAAAAAAATTTGCAGTCAGGCCACTGAACTTAGAAGCAGGCCAGGCCAGTGTTTCTGGTTGCGGCAGCGTGATAGTTAGATAGTCTAAGTGGGGAACAACCAGGAGATCACTGTGACAGAGAGTAATGCAGTCTAAACGGTCATAAATCTTTAATTCAACTTCAGCCCTAATCATAACCATTTATTTTTAGATTTCTTGTAATGTCAGATAAAAAATTAAATACTCCCACTTTTCTGAAAAGAGTTGGTGTTAAATCTGACATTACAAAAAATCCATCAAAATATGTGTTGCTGCTAATCATTGACACATGCCTAGCCTGTAATAATCCCCCCCAGAAAAATGTACTTTGCATTTGATATATTGTAAATATTTTACTTTTTGTGTTTTTTTTTAACTTTGGTTGCCTAAGGTTCAATTCATGATATACCATAGATTGCCAGCGCTATTTGTCTATGGAGAAAGTCCCCTTCTTTGCAGGGCTATAACTTTTTAAATTCTATTGCTACATTGCCATTATTAGGGCCCATTCAAAGTCCTATATGTATTGTTCATTGTGTAGCAACGTTAAACTTTTTCATTCACATATTCATAGTAAAGTATGGTCTAATGCAGGGGTCGGCAACCCTAGGCATGCGTGCCTGCATAGGCACGCGGGGGCATTTGCATAGGCACAGGGGGCAGCAGTAAAAAAAAAAAAAAAAAGTATATATATATATATATTTTTTTTTGCTCTGAAATATTATAGTGAAATATTTTGCACTGTTGTCACATTTATCTTGTTGAAATCCTCCCACAGGTTCTTTTTACTACCACATATTTAATTGAGACCCTTTATTTGTTTATTATTTCAATTTAGCTGGAAATACATTGCTACATCACTCAGTAACATTGGCAGAGCCTTATAACAAAAACATTATTACGGTCACCATTGTGACCAGTGGGATTAATCAACTATTTTTATTATTTATTTTTCTATTTCATTGAACATTGCACATGTTAAAAGCAATTTTTTTTACTCAAAATGTGAGTATTACCAAGTCAACTTGTGTTCTTAAAACAATGACAATAAACATAGTTTTATTAGGTTGAAATAATGTGGTTGTGTACTTATTTTTCTGTTAACTTATTATGGATTGAAAACTGAAAACCTTAATGCACAGTAACTGAACTCAATATTTTTAAGTTCTGGTAACTTATTATTATTATTTTTTTTACAGTGTAGTCTTGCGATCAATCAAAACTTATTTACACGATATACCTCACATTCACCCTCCATTCACATCCTGGTGTTCTCCTGGTGTTCTCCATTAGGCCTGTAGGTGGAGCTATGACAGCACACGTACAGTACACACACCGATGGTGTGTGATGTGTCCAAAAATGAATGGGCAAATGTGAGTGAAATGGTCGCACTGTATGCAGCTGTTTGTCTGCATTGCATTCCCCCCCCCCCCAAACTCAGATTTAGGGTTGATACAACCATCATAATAATATTGTTAATAATAACAATAACAATAATGATGTAATAATGTAAAGATTATCATTAAAAATACCTGATTATCAGAAAAAATTACGATGCATGTAATATTGTTGAGGCACACTAGTTACAACTATATTTCAAACAGGCACTCCATGTCAAAAAGGTTGCTGACCCCTGGTCTAATGTATAAGTATGTTTTCATCTCTTTCTGCAGCTTTCTCCAGAACGTGATCTATAGCCCCAAATACATTATATTGATGATGCAATACAGTTTTATGGCAATCAGCGCGATATAAAAAATTACAACTAGACGTACTTCTAGAAGTTACTACACGTCATCTGATGTTGACCGGATGGGCTAGGGGCCGTTTATAATTCCGTGGGCAGCGTTATACCAATCATCTAATGTGGGTCAAATGTTGATAATAGCAGTTAGTATCGAAGACGGTAACGTTACACGCTGAAACTCACCCCAGTCTCCGCGCGCCGTTGGGCGATCATCGTAGAGTTGAAATCTTATCATTATGGGATGTAAATTTACCCGGTCCATCTCCAGCTTGTATAATGGTATATACGTCCAAATCATGTTGTTTATCGAGTTATTGGCAATCGATCACTGTGTAGCGTGACGAGCCAGAGTCGCGGGACCTATAGCGAGCACCCGGAAGTACTACGGACGTAGCACAACCTCTATGCCACTTCCTGTTAAAGCGATTGCGCCGATCGGCCACCAGATGGCGCTCCTGAACCGCCAGAGAGCTCAGTGGGTCCTGCTGGGCCCCGTTCCCCGTACCTGGATAACTGAGTTAGCCGGATAACTTTCGGTGAAGTCTGACTTAAGCCGGACTTTCCGGTTCCCCGAACCTGGATTGTCCAAATCACCATGACAACAGATCCAAAAGTTTGAGCCTGGTCGAAAGCAGGGTTTAAGTTCAAGTTAGCCGGATGAACCATCGCCACGCCCCCGCAAAGAAATGACAGCCCGTTTCCTGAAATTATTCCCACAGTCTACGTTCTGCATTATACCATTCTGAATTACGTTTTTGTGCTCCATTCTTCCAGAGGGGGCTTTTGAAATGTAAAATAGACCCAAAATGCTGATACTAAATTCACTTTGTCCTAAATAATGCACGTTATATACCGTGGCGCTCGCTCGGTGCGATGTACACATTATGAAACTTCATTCAAAATAAAGAATATTCTAAACACGGGTCTCTCGTTCATTAATGTATAAACAATGAATTTATCCCATCTGGCACAGTGGCGCAGCGGTAGTGCTCAATCCTGGCAACCCGGCGACCGGTGTTCGAAACCCCGTGTTTCCAATATAATTTTTTGGAATATAATATTAATGATTATACGCAGAAGTAGCCTAGTTTTAAGTTAAAATATTATAAATCTACATGCATTGAGGATGTCATTCTTTATATAGCTCTCAACGTGCACCAAATTGAATTATTCCTACATTGCAAAGAGAAGGAAAAGACTAGGTTTCGAACCCCGGTCGTCTGCGTGAAAGTCAAAAGAAGAACCCGTTACACCACAGTGGAGATAAGTAAAAGTTCGACCATACATCAATCAATGGGTAAGAGAGCCGTATCGTTATTCTGTATAACAGTTTAACTAATTATTTTCGCTAGCAAGATCTCATTTGATTATTCAATCCAGCAGGCAAGTTTAAAGGAATATAATCTGATTGATTGAGGTAATGAGGGACTTAAAATTAGCCTATAGATAACGCATTTAACTTGTCGGCGAGGCGATTGAGCCGTACTGCAATATGTTAATAAAGTTTTAAATCAATTAATCAATCAATGCCGCTAGAGAATCAGGATCTCTGCTATCGATACGTGCTGGCTTTTCAACTGAAGCGGCCGCGCACATTTATCCTGGGTCTCAAGTCTGGTTTGAGTTAACGAGACTGAATCCACCTTCGAGGAACAGGAAAATCCCGGCTTCAAACATCGGGTTAACTGAATCTGGATAATGTGACTCTTGATCGACTTAGTTGAACCAGGTACGGGGAACAGGGCCCTGGTGGATCTCAGGCCAGCGGAGGGGACATATGAATCCGATCGCAGATTTTTGAAATATTGATATAAGGACGCTGTACAGCGTCCCCCGGCAACTTGAACATGGTCAGCAATGACGTCAAAACACGTTTCATGGCAGTCAAAGTGTTAACAATAATTTGTGATGCCATCACACAAACTGGCATTTAAATGGTAGCCATTCAAAAATGTATTGAATATGTGTTTTCTTCTTCTTTTTTACAATAATTTGTGATGCCCATCACAAACACTGGCATTTAAAGGGTAAAAATTCAAAAATTCCTGCACCAGAATGCAGGAAATTAAGTTTTTGTAACTGTGTGTGTGTGTGTGTGTGTGTGTGTGTGTGTGTGTGTGTGTGTGTGTGTGTGTGTGTGTGTGTGTGTGTGTGTGTGTGTGTGTGTGTGTGTGTGAGAGAGAGTGTGTGACGGACAATTGCTTGCTGTGAGTGAGTGAGTGAGTGAGAATTAAGTACATTTGCTGAAATACAGTTGTTCTTGCATTGTATGAGTTGTGTGGAAGCGTTTGCTAGTTCTAGTGCTATCCCTTTGTACATTGTGGCTGTGTCTGACAAAAGTTAACAATAAATAATGGTATTAGGAATACATTTGCCTCCTGCGTGAACTGTGCATAGCTGAATAGACTGTATTTTAACGCCGGTCATATGGTGGTACTTGGAGAGCCAGCTACGTTCTCAGGTGGTACTTGGTGTAAAAAGTTTGAGAACCACTGCTCTAGTCCACATATGAGGACAAACCTTTTTCTTTAGACCTGTCTGTGATCTGGCTTCCGGTAACAATCAAATGGTTGTGAGTGACAATGAACTATAGAGTTGATGCAGCAGCCTTTTAAAATGTCTGAAACGTCCATTAGTGTCAGCAGTGGTGCAGGTCAAGGAAAACTGGAAGACAGGAGAGACTGTAGGGAAGCACTTCCATTAAGCAAGGTAATGTCATCAGTGTTCCTAGGCTTATTATTATTATTATTATTATTATTATTATTATTATTATTATTATTATTATTATTATTATTATTATTATTATTATTATTATTATTATTATTATTATTATTATTATCATTGTCATTATTGCCTTTTTATTTATCCTTGAAAGGTAATTGAGGCCAGACCCTCACTCACAATGATGACAGTTTAAAATAACTTTAAAAAGACACAGAATAACAATAGATACAAAATAAAGAGAACAATCAATTAAAACAAATGTATAGGGCGGTTTAAACGTGACAACGATAACATTAACTAAACCTAAAAGGACCCAAGTTTATTTCCTGTTGCTAATGCAATAGTTGACAGGAAATACTCTTGGGTCCAAATTGTTCCCTAGCAACAGACTTCCACTGAAACCATCTATAAAAACAGTTAATGAAAGATACAAAAAACCATAAACGGGTATAAACGGAGACAGAATGGTTTAAAACCATGGGTTTAAAATGACCAAGGGTTACCAAGTTCCTAACTTTTAAGGTATCTTGTAGAATTATTAACTGATAAATAACCCTTGAATGCGGTTGCTAGATACACAGAACTTGTTTTTCGTATCTTTTCAAAGTGGAATGTTACATTTATGGTGCCTTTTTAATCCAATAAACCTATTTTTGAAAGTCATGTTCTACTTGTCCATGTTTAAGAGCCACAGTGCTGTAATTTGGCAGTGAGCTCATGCCATATGTTCTCTGTGTGTGTGTGTGTGTGTGTGTGTGTGTGTGTGTTAGAATTGCCATAAGTGTGTAGAGGTGTTCCAGCACAACGACACAAAGCACCACTGCCGTGCCTGCGGGGAGGGCTTCTGTGACGCCTGCTCCTCTAAGAACCGTCCCGTCCCAGAGAGGGGATGGGGTCTAGGCCCTGTCCGTGTCTGTGACGCCTGTTTCCACAACCGGGGCATCCCGACCGGTATGCAAATGGATAACTTACACTTACAGTACAGCTGTAGTGTGTTTTACATGTTGAAGCTGATAGGCACAGAGGAGGGGTTGGTAAGGAGGCTGATTATGACATACCGGTAGTAATGTAGGCTAGTGTACCCCGGGCGTGATTACCAAAACAAGCCGCATTTCTCGGAGACGCTCTCTGATTGGCACTGACTGACGCTCTCTGATTGGCCACTGATGCGTTTGGCCAATCCGTGACGAGCTGTGTCTTTGCCCATTTCCTCGTCAAACAGCCTGCAAACTACCTGGCGTTCTATCGCCATGCTCTAAGACAAACTCTAACCTTAACCAACTTCGAAGAGTGCCTAAGCTTAACCAGTGTAGAAACAGGCGTCGGCCAATCGGAGAGCGTCTCCGAGAAATGCGGCTTGTTTTGGTAATCACGCGTACCCCGGCAGTCAGTGGGTGGGTGTGTGGTACTGGTGGGTGTACGGTAGGTCTGGTACAGTATGCCAGAGTCTACTGCTGAGCCTTCTGGAGGTGTCATGGGTCTAACCCAATGAAACGTCTGTGATGGGAGGTTCATTAACATACCCCTTTTACATTACATCAAAACTAGGTTCCTATGTAAGTACTCACCCTAATCTACAGCACAAGGGATAATGACATCATATCCTGTGTATTGATAAATCAAATGCTACTGTATTAGGTTTAGTGTCCCATTTTACCCTGTGTAGTTAATTGAATCATTACGTGTGTGTGTGTGTGTGTTCCAGAGTTACTGGATGCAGCCTTGGAGGAAGAGGAAGGAGGAACTCTGATAGCCAGGAAGGTTGGAGAGGCTGTTCAGAACACGCTGGGAGTGGTGGTCGGTGCCATAGATATCCCTCTGGGTGAGTACCGGCTTATACATCTGGGAACCATTCGGCCATTTCTCGAATCCCATCGTCCTGTTGCGAGGAGGACATGTGATAATTGGGCGTAAAACTTAACCAACTGTGTCTCGAGAGCTCTTATAGTAGCTGTTAAGTGTTACCAGTGGTGGTTCTCTCCACCTGATGCATGGAAGCCACTGGTTCTCTAAGCTGTACTGACCATTTCAATCATTCCCAATAGTAATACAATATGTACGCATGGCGGCATTGGCGGGAGGTTTAAATGGAACTAGGATGTTGTTACCTAGCTGGTACCTCTAACTACACACCCTCAAGACCCCTATGCTCTCTACATCTTTTGGCTGCCTCAGACCCACTCCTAGCCGAGCTCCGTGGGGGTGGGGGGGGGGGTTAGAGAGAAGCAGGCTATTCTCGCTCTTCGCTCCAACAAACATCCCACCACAGTCGGGACAGCCAAAACCCGCATTTTTTTTCGCCATCGACTAATTTCTTTCTTCTTATATACAGTATATATTAACCTTTGTAACCTCGTTTTTTCCCATCATCCACTTTGCTACTAAGTAATCTTCCTTGCCTATATTACTACCTACTATGCACTCAAGACTGTAGCACTCAAGTTCAACACTGTTTGACAAACTATGTTACTTAGCTGCCAGAGTTGTACCCTTCCTGCTGACCTGTTGTACAGAACGTGTACGTCGTTTTGGATAAAAAATGTAATGGTAAATGGTGCATTTACAGTATATAGTGCTTTTATCCAAATCGCTTTACAATTTGTTCCTCACATTTGACCCATTCACTCACATTCACACACCGACGGCAGAGGCGACCATGCAAGGTGCCTACCTGCTCATCGGGAGCAGTTAGGGGTTAAGTGTCTTTGCTCAAGGACACTATGGCATGCTGCCCGGGAATACCTCCGGATTACCAGACGACTGCTCTACCTCCCGAGCCACTATCGTTAATGTAGCTGAATATGCCATTGAAATGGTGCAAGTGCAGTGCAACACAACCACATCTCACTATGCCAACTGATAAACACATATTATTGACCCGTCCTTGTGCTCCCCAGGCCTGGTGAAAGACGCCGCGCGCCCCTCCTACTGGGTCCCAGACCAGGACATCCACTCTTGCTGCGACTGCCAGCGCGAGTTCTCCGCCCGCCTCTCCATCCACCACTGTCGCGCCTGTGGCCAGGGTGTGTGTCACGACTGCTCCCCCGAGCGCCGCGCCGTGCCCTCTCGAGGGTGGGACCACCCGGTGCGCGTCTGCACCGCCTGCAACCAGAAACCGGGCGAGCTTTAGCAGGACCAAAGAGAGAGAGAGAGGGGGGAGGGAGAGTGTGTGTGTGTGTGTGAGAGAGAGAGATCCAGGAAGCCAACCGCTTTCAGGAAGTGGAGTTGACATCATTGTTATGGCCCCCCTGCGTGTTTCTGGCTGAAGTGTCTCAGTCCAGTATGGTGGTTGGTGTGTGTGCCCCCCCCCCCCCCCTTGACTACCATTATACTCTACATGGAGGGTTGGACTTCTCTTGACTTTATCCCTATATTTCACCTAAAAAGAACGTTATGCTAATTCACTTTAATAATGCTTGCATTCTAGATGATAAAGAATACTGGCCATAGAGAACGAGACAGATGTAGTGGGAGATAGTGTCAGAGCGGTGAGCGAGGCACAGAGGCAAGAGATAATATTGATTGAGTGTTGAATGTGCTTGACAATAATAAGTAATTCCAATGTACCCTCTTTTATCCTATCAACTCTGTTTTGTACCAATGCACAGAAAACCAGGAGTCCTTCGACAATCTCTTATCCCGCTGATACGACTCATAGCAGCACTAACGTATAGCATCTTTAACAGCCCTCATGCAGAAACCCTCTAAGACTTGGGAACGATGGGCAGGTCACTTGACCATATATACTACTAGTTATAACTCAGCACTCTGTATTCTACGATACGTTATGCATATGGGCCTGTGTGTTTTAGAAATAGCTTTTTTAGGGGAACTGGAATAGATGGAGAAACTGGAAGAAAGAAAAATCCATTACAATCCATTTAGATGAATTTGTTCTGGTCTTTCTCTGCATCGTTAGCTTCTGCACATCATCCAGAATGATCATGGGTCATATCATTCTATCCCATCTTTGGCTTGAAGAGGACGAGGGGAAAAGAGCAGCCAGCGATGTAGCCCCTAGACGCATTCCACGTTCTATTCGTTAAAATTAGTAGTTCTAACTACCTACGCTATTTACTCCTTTGACCATGTGTGGTTGTATGTGCATTTAAACAGGCAGACGATGATAGAATAGCCTTAACAATGCCGTCCTCAGCGACTGCCTAATTTTATATGAATATATATTATATATATATATATAGGAAAAAACGTTTACTATCTGGGGAAGTGAGTTTCTTTTAGTTTATTTTTTAAGATATTTCTTGTTTTTAAAATGTCCACACTACCACTATCAACGAGACATAACCAGACTGCAATGTAAAGAGAAGGAAATACAGGACCTGCTTTGAAACAGTGGCTGGCTCACGTGAGTATAATGGTATGGAAAGCAACAAAAATCAACACAAATACTCTTGAGGCTGGCCTCTCAACACACAATGGTTAGGATCATTTCCTACTGTCAATTCAGGCTGCACAGCTATCACTCTGTGGGCTGAGGTGCTACGTGGTTTGTGTTCCATGTTGCCTGTATCGCAGCAAGGCGGTAGGCAGCCACCAGTAGTTGCATCATCATGCCACCTCATTGACCTACTCATCAGATTGATATAATTACATGACACAATTCATCTGGTAACCCAATATTCCGCCCACTGACTGATTGGGAACGGTCTTCTGGTGTGATCAGTGTTGATAAATGTGTTGGAATGACGTTATGGCCGGAGACATGGACCTGGATCAGTGGTCCTAGTCCTAGTGTCTGATAGAGAGCAATGCCGAAAGGACACGAAGACTGAAGAACAATAATGATCAATACCGTTGTTTATGCTCATGTAATAAACTGGAGAACTTCAGTGATTTGTCTGTAAAAAAGAAAAATAATAATTTGATGAATCGTCTTTTTTGTTGAATATAATTTTAATTTAAATGATGCAGGAAAGAATTACACTTTTTTATACCTCATAAAAACTAATTAATTTGCCTAAAAAAAGAATTCACTGATCAGCTCATTAATTGCACTTTCTGTGGACAAAATTTTAAACGCCAAAGATCTAGTTCTAATGGTTGAGATCATTCACAATTTCAGCAAATATGTTTATTGATCTATCCTCAGGTTGGCAAAACGTTTTTTTATTGACTCCCGTGCGTCTATTCTATGACTTTCTTTAGCAAAGCAGCACTTCAACTAAAATTCTCAGTACAAAACCTGGATGCATGTTGTATAATAGCGCATGTCTCTCCATGGGTGCTTTCACACCTGAGCTCTTTGGACCATTTTAATCAAACCCTGGTTCGTTTCCTTGGATAGTCCGGTTGATGTGAAAGCTGATTCGAACTTTGGTCCACCAGAAAATGTGGGTCTCGGTTCGTTTTTTATTTAATTTTTTTAAGTTAAGCGTACTTGGTTGTTTAAGGTGTGAAAGCAGACCGAACCAAAGGCAGGAAAAGACCCAAAATGTGCACATTTAGAGTGAAACTTGTCTTATCTACTTCATACACCACGTTTAATCATTCCTGTACATCCTGGCAACCCAGAGTAAATGTACATCTCCTTAGTGCCTCGGCGCAGTCAGCCTCTGACTAAAAGGAATGAGGACAAAACTACCCAAATGAAAGAAATATTCCTACAAGTTTGAAGCCCCTTTTTCACAGCATAACGTTGGCAGGTATGGGATTCAAAATGATGCACGATCACATGTCTTTATTTAGAACATTTGGTTTGTTGATCAATGTCAGGAAGTGTTGGCGAGAGCCTGTGTCTCTGCCCCGTCCTGGTAGTCCGTGTTGTAGGGGAAGTAGTAGAGGTCATGTTTCACGGCCATGAGGAGGCCGGGCAGCCCCCTGCGGCCCCCTAGCTGGGAGGAGAACACCACACTGGGGATCAGGTCCTTGGCTGCGGGGTGTGGGGACGGGATGGTCCTCAGCAGAAGGCCGTCCGCCAGACTCCACAGCCTGGTGTAGCAGTCCTGGCCCACTGGAGGAGAAGAGTAGGAACATGAGGAGGTGTTGTGGAAGACACTAGAGCAGGGATTCTCAAACTTTAATACCACAACCCCATTTTATTTAGGATTTAGGACCCCAAACTATACGGCCAACCACGACTATAGTCAGGTTTTCGATCATTTTTTTTAATTCTATACAGTCGCACGGAGGTCCGGAGGTGTTACCATTGGAACTCATTCTGAGACCCAGAGAGCGCAATACCGGCCGAATCCTGCTAGGTGGCAGTATCGCCTACCCTTTGTAACCTTATTTCACACTGCATTACATTGTACCGTATATGGTCCGGGCGGAGAATTTAGACCAAGCCAAGTGAATCGCTTCATCCGACCACTTTGAAACGTGTTCAGCACACTCCATGCATATTTTGTGCCAGTTCATGTCAGGGACCCGATGGACATCAATACTGGAAATCACGATCAGACAATTGGAATATTCTTTTTGGGATACCTCCTAGTAAAGGTAAGGACTATATGACATCAATCCTACTTTGATCCAACAATGATTTCACATCGATCGCAATGATCAACGCATGTAGTATTAAAAAAAAAAAAAGCCATTGCTGACGACCAGAGCATCAAAAAACGACCCCCCCCACCTTTGATGCATTCATGATGAAACAATACCTATTATATACCTTTGATTTGGAAATAGTAACGTGTCCAGGTGAGCAACGTGAACGCCTTTAGCAAAATTCACATATCGCTCCATAACGCAGCTTCCAGGAATTAGCCAGGATCACTCTGGAACTACAATATTCACCACGGCATAACACGCAAACATATACATGAAGCAATTTACTCTTTTTTACATGTTAGACGAGGGATAGTGACTGTCAAATGAGCCATAGTATTGTCTCCATAGCTATAAAATATAGAATATAGATATAGCCCGGCCCCTGCAAACATTGTGACGCACAGTGAAAATCCCTATCTTTTAAAGCGTGGCCCATTGACTACAAGGATGGATAAAACGGCTGGCGCTGAAAGTGTTAATGTATCGTGTGATTTCTACGTGGAATTAAGGAATATCACAATAAAAGCACACGTTGTTGAAGTTGATCATGCAGATTTATTAGAAAATTATATTACAGCAGTATGTTAATACACATTTATAAAACGAGGCATATTTAGCCAAAATATGTTGCCAGAACATTAAAGAAATAATCATTTACTTGCCAATGCGCAGCCCCACGGTCACCTACCCACGACCCCACTTTGGGTCGTGACCCATAGAGGACTACTGTGATATCTAGCTGTTTGCATGGGGTGGAAAGAGCACCGAATTATGACCTCTATCTAGTCATCATAGAACTACTGTTCCATTAGTTACATCTTACTGTTAGTTGGAGTATGGGTTCTTGTACGCAAGATGACAAGTACAAGTAAAAGAGTAGCACAACTAAATAAGTACTCCATTACTGGAGTGGGGGCGACAGCGGCTCAGGAGGTAGAGCAGTCGTCTGGTAAATCCGGAGGTTCCCAGTTTGATTCCCGCTCCTCCCAGGCAGCGTGTCGAAGTGTTCTTGAGCAAGACACTTAACCCCTAACTGCTCCCAATGAGCAGGTTGGCACCTTGCATGGTTGCCTCTGCCGTCAGTGAGTATTTGCAATTTAATATTTCAAAATGTTTAATGAGTATCCTCATCCTTTCTAGCTTTAGATTTAAAAAACTACCAGCCAGAGAGATTTTTACCGGCCATAAATAGCTTTTTAGTATATTTCCATGAATTATTATATGTATTGTGTGGTATCTCTCCACTCCACGCTATGGTAGTGCTTGTGCCAGCACAGGAGATAGGAATAAAATGTATTTTTTTATACAGTGCAGCTCAATAAATTAGAATATTGTGGAAAGGTTCATTTATTTCAGTAATTAAATTCAAAAAGCAAAACTCTGGTAGATTATAGATTCATTACACACAAAGTGAAATATTTCAAGCCTTTATTCGTTTTAATTAGATAATTATGGCTTACAGCTCATGAAAACCCCAAATTCAGTATCTCAGAAATTTTTATATTACATAAGACCATGTCGGCCTACTGAAAAGTATGTTCATTCAGTACTTAGTTGGGGCTCCTTTTGCACAAATGACTGGATCAATGCGGCGAAATAAATTGACTTTTCCACGATATTCTAATTTATTGAGCTGCACCTGTATATAGGCTATATACATATTTCATCAATATCTTCCTTTTGAAAATAGGCTCAAGAATCAGGATTGTTAAAGCTAATTAGCCTAATCCATGTCAAAAAGAGTAGCCTATAGTAAATGTATACACACACACACACACGAGAGGGAGAATAGCTTATAGCAAACTTAATGATTTTACAATATTTTTGCTAATGAAGTGAAATATTTATTATCATCAACTATCAAGTTAGTTTTTATAGTGTAACTTTTGGCTACTTCATTGATCATCATCATTGAACGTACAGAGAGAAAGAGAGGGAGATAGAGCTATGGGCATACAGGAATGGCGAGAATATAAAGCATGTTAGACGCATTTATTGGACCCGTTGCTCGCAGAGTTTACATAGAAAAAGCGTGACCCGCAAGAGGAGTTATCACAGGCTGTAGAACGCAGGCTGAAGAGCTAATGTCATAGCTTCTAAAATGTAAGGTGGGGGTGGAGTGAAACACGGAAGTTATCAAATGAGAGCGAAACGCGCACTGTGACTGTCGAGGCCTGGCTCTAGTCAGAATCACGAATAGTGGTTTAAGAGAAGTTATTTATATTTTGAACATGATTCACTGTGCATTAGTTAGATTACACGTTGCACATGTTATGACTTTGAACGTCTGCCATTTCCACCGCAAAAGGCACATACAATTAACAATACAATGAGTCGATCATGAATATGCAAATCGACAATTTCATTGTGTTGTCGACTAGGGCGACAAATCGTGACAGCCCTAAAACATATGCATTTATTTTCTCCATTAGCCATTTTCTAGTAATCCATAGAATTTTTTTTTAAGCAAATCCCTTAGTTATAACAAGATTGTTGTTTATACGTGAAATACACTTGTATTTCCAATTATCACTTTGGCAAAACAAGACGAGACTTTCGTTTTGGGAGAAAGAGAGGCAGTGGTCCTTGCTGCCCTCTAGTGGTCCATAAAATAATGATCATAACTTTAACATTTTGTCTATGTTCCCAAATTGTCCCTCATGAAAAGAAAAACTGTTTAACTTTGTTTTTCTGTAGTCTTTCAAATATTTCAACAGGTTATCATCAGCCCAAGGTTGGGGGATGGTCCCCTTTTGATCACATTAGAAACATCTGTGTGTCTACCTGCCAGCAGGAGCCCTTCAGACTCATTGACGTGGATGGGAAGGTAGGCGTGTTCATTATGATGGCCCTTGTACTCTTGCACAGTCCGTGACACTCTCACATCCCATAACTTGATCTGCACACCAAACCAGAGGACACACACACACACACACACACACACGTTTCCATTTCATGATAAAGGAATGAGAGCAACACAGCAAAAAAAATCATTATTACTCCATGTCCATAGCATGCACTGGGTTCAAGTCTACAGTTGCAAAGGTGGCTCAGTAGTAAATCAAATAAAATTAGCGTATTAGTGCCCTTGGAGGCTTGGCTTAGGTCAACATTACAGTAGTGTAGGTCATTCTCAGTCTAATGAAATATGTTTTTATATTTATTTATTTAAAAATATATATATATTTAAATTAAACTCAACTCAATAGCCTGACTTCAATGACCAGGCTAGCCAGGCTTACGGATTTCTCCATCAACAACATTTCTGTGATTGTTTTTGCATCTCGACAACTGAATTACACAGTAGTTTCCAATAAACAGTGTTACAAAATACTATAAACACATTAAGCGCTGTAGGCCCTAGCTCTGTGAGCCCAATGTGGCCCTGTTTGGGAGAAGCAGCCTAGCTGATGTAATTTAACCCTTTCACTACCACACTACAGAAGGTTAACCTTTCACTACCACACTACAGACGGTTAACCATCTGTAGTGTGGTAGTGAAAGGGTTATGGGGTCCAGTACTCTGACCTGTCCAATCATGTCAGCAGCCAGTAGGTAGTTCTCATCCTGCAGGATCTGGATAGAGGTGATGGCTGACTCTTGGCGGAAGCGGCTGGCCTTCCAGCTGTGGTCTCCCCGGCTGCCCTTCCGCAGGTCAATACTAAAGATATCCCCCGAACGGCAGCCGTTAAACAGCACCGGAGCCTGGAGAGAGAGAGAGAGAGAGAGGTGGGGGAGAGAGAGAGGCGGGAGAGAGAGAGAGAGGCGGGGGAGAGAGAGAGAGAGAGAGAGGCGGGGGAGAGAGAGGCGGGAGAGAGAGAGAGGCAGGAGAGAGAGAGGCGGGAGAGAGTGAGAGAGAGGTGGGAGAGAGAGAGAGAGGCAGGAGAGAGGTGGGGGAGAGAGGTGGGGGAGAGAGAGGCGGGAGAGAGAGAGAGGTGGGGGAGAGAGAGGCGGGAGAGAGAGAGACAGGAGAGAGAGAGGCGGGAGAGAGAGAGGCGGGAGAGAGAGGCGGGAGAGAGAGGCGGGAGAGAGAGAGGTGGGGGAGAGAGAGGTGGGGGAGAGAGAGAGGCGGGAGAGAGAGAGAGGCGGGAGAGAGAGAGAGGCGGGAGAGAGAGGCGGGGGAGAGAGAGGCAGGAGAGAGAGAGGCGGGGGAGAGAGGCGGGAGAGAGAGAGAGAGGTGGGGGAGAGAGAGGCGGGAGAGAGAGGCGGGAGAGAGAGGCGGGAGAGAGAGAGAGGCGGGGGAGAGAGAGGTGGGGGAGAGAGAGAGGCGGGAGAGAGAGAGGCGGGAGAGAGAGAGGCAAGAGAGAGAGGCGAGAGAGGCGGGAGAGAGGCGGGAGGGAGAGAGGCGGGAGAGAGAGAGGCAGGAGAGAGAGAGGCGGGAGAGAGGCGGAGAGAGAGAGGCGGGAGAGAGAGGCGGGAGAGAGAGGCAGAGAGAGAGAGGCGGGAGAGAGAGGCGGGAGAGAGAGGCGGGAGAGAGAGGCGGGAGAGAGAGGAGGCGGGAGAGAGGCGGAGAGAGAGAGGCGGGAGAGAGAGAGGCGGGAGAGAGAGAGAGGCGGGAGAGAGAGAGAGGCGGGAGAGAGAGAGGCAGAGAGAGAGGCAGGAGTCAGTCAGTCAAGTCAACAAGTGTTCCTTTATTAATCCCCTTAGGGAAATTCAGGCATAGCAGCATGGGGACAGGGGAGGGGAGTTACAGGCAGGAAAAAAGATAATAAAAAATATTATAATAATAACATATAAGTAAGTAACAATATAATTATGTGAAAAATAAAATAATACTAGAATAGAACATAATAATCACTAAACGGTGAGTGAACCTGTCAACTTACCCTCAGGGCAAACTGCTGAGCCAGGACATCGCTGCCCGACGGGTATGTCTGCCTCCGACCCGTCACTGCATCTGCCACGATAACCCTCCGAGACAGTCCTGTCAACACACACACACACGCACACACGCACACACTTCAGTATAGCGGCAGCACGTAGCTAATTGAATATCCCAGACGAGGAACCATGTCAGTCAGATGAACCAGAACGTTTTTAAAATCGTATTAAAGGTGTAGGCCTATATAGTGGGCGTGTTAGATAACTCTTTAACTCAATGGACGCCATACCTGAATAAAGTCAGGTTAACTTGCCGATGCTTGAGCGGTGCCAAACCCGAGAAAAGTCGGTTTTCATCGTTATTTATTTTATTCGCTATTTCCATTCATTATCCATCCAGGGAGCCTGGTGTTATCATAGGGAATGAGTCTGAGATCTCAAAAGTGCAATACCGGCTGCATCCTACCAGGCGGCGGTATGGAGCACCCTTTGAAACATTGTGTCTTGGGCTGTGCGCCGATCTAAAGTGTCCGGTCTGATTTTTCCATGTCGGGCAAGGGGAGCGGTTGTCCCGATCGGCTTGAGGAGCGTCAAATGCTCCAGATGGATGATGCGTGGCGGATTATGTTGGCGACACGAACGACACCAATACTGGGACTCGCGATCAGATAATTGGAATATTCTTTTTGGGGCACATCCTAGTCAAGGTAAGGGCTATATGATATCAATCTTGCATTGATCAAAGCATGCCTTCATTGCAATCCGAGCGTATGTGTGTAACGCTAGTCCATAACATATTCCGTTGGTGACGATCAAAGCATCAAAAAACAACCTTTCATGCATTTGATTTTTTTTATTGTAGCGTGTGTAGGGACGGAACGCCAATGCATTTAGTATAATACACGTTGGGGGCTATTACCAGCCTCCCATGAATTACCCTAGACCGCTCTAAAACCATACTTATATTCACCACGGTATAAAACTGGAATGTATGGATGACTTTTTCTTTTCTTTTTCACATATTGAACGATATATACTCAATATCAAATTGCCCATAGTATTGTATCCATAGCTATAATAGTTTATAGGGATGTCCAATATTATCGGCCTACCGATATTATCGGCCGATATCGGCATTAAAATGTGATAATCGGAAAATATCGATATCGTTTTTTTTTTTACATTTCTATAACCTTTATTTACCCAGGCAAGCAAGTAAGAACAAATTCTGATTTTATTTATTGTCAAAAGTATGCATAATGTTGTGTTAATTCCACAACAAGAGATATGTAATGTTAATTACCTGAAATTATTCCATTTTTTGGGGGGGGGGGACCCTGCATATATCGGTATCGGTTGATATCGGTATCGGAAATTAAGAGTTGGACAATATCGGTATATCGGTATCGGTAAAAAAGCCAATATCGAGCATCCCTAATAGTTTAGTTAGTTAGTTATAGCCCTGCAAACACTGCCACGTATTCCTATACTTTAGAATGCTGGCCCTTTAACCACACATTAGACATATCTCTCTGGCGCTGATTGAGTTAAGGTCAATTCTGCCTCACGGCTGTTCCAAATTTGGAAATGTTTTAGCATATAGTTTGCTATAAATAACAACATTATGGATTTGACTATGGATTTCGACCTGTCGGAATCTAAATGCAGAGGTTGTTTTGTGTTTTAAATGTTTAGATTTAAATGCAGTGGGCATGAATTACTAATATCATCAACTGAACTTAGTATTCCTTATTCTTAGTGTTTTATGACAGTAAATTGAAATAGTCAAAGGCCAGTTACAAAAGCACTCCATACACAGTGAGTGATGCATCAGGCTACAGCAAAGGGTTCCACACAGTACCAAAGTAAAATGATCTCGGTGACCAGAACCGCGGTTGTCGAACCATCGAACAGTTCTGATTATTTATACAAATAGTTATATTCCTGACACCATCTTATGTAACTAAACATCATGGGTGGCAGGAGGATAATGATGATGGTGTGACTAGAGCTGCCGCGATTACCGCATTACCGCGGTATCACTGTTACATCACGGCCACCGCAGAGTAGGCTGAATACCGCGTCACCGCTGTTTTTTATAATAATAATAATAAATTACCCTCCTCGTTGGGCTTGCGGCTCTGCAGATATACCCTACTCCTCTATCGAGGTTCCAAGCGACCCTATTGGGTACCAGAAAAGTCACGTGAAACATTGCAGACCACTGATTGGTCAGAAGAGAGACGCGTCACACGTTGTAGCGTCATGCAGTGTGTTACCACCAATCGGCAAGCGCGTATTCGGTTTTTACTTCCTGAATGTCAGCTCATCACAACACGGCTAATAACGTTAGCTTTCATCTCGCCTTATGGTACATACATGTGGGTATATGCATGTATATATGTATATATATGTATGTGTGTATGTATATGTATATATATATATATATTCTTATTAATTTATATATTTATTTTATACATGACTATTTTATTTTTCATTATTCTGATTTAACTGATGGTCTTGTCATTGTCGTTATTATTATTATTATTATTACTGTTATTGTCCTGTGATGTCTTGTTTATTAGTATTGTTATTGTATTGTATTGTCTTGTTTCATGTTGAAAAGAGAAAATAAAGAAAAACTATTTGAAAAAAAAAAAAATAACGTTAGCTTTAACTCTCCGCCGGAGTGGACTACCATCGCTCCTAAGGAGTACTAAACGAGACATAATGATTTTACTGTCTGCAACGAATGTTATAATAAAAGCCCTTCGTTCTATACACTTGTCTGATTGAAAACTTTATTAACAGACCGCAGAATGGGACAACTCAGCACGCTCTGAGCAAAGAAAGGAACTGAGATATGAATAGAGTATTGCTTGCCTTGCTATTGTCCGGTAAATACGCTGATGTTATTGAACGTATAACTATATAATGTTAATGCCACAAAACGAATGCCTTTATTATAAAGTAGTAACTTTATAGTAATAATAATAAGAAAGGGTCGGGGGGGTTAGGGGTAACCACCCCTGCCCGCGACACCGAGTGAACTGCGCACGACCAGAGGGGAAACTTCGAATCCGTGTTTCACTTTCAATAACTAATGCGTGCTTGCCGAATCCCAAACAATATTCATGCTGCAAAGTCATCCTCTAAAGATAGACATTTAGACTAGAGGCAGGCTATATGCTATAAAGAGTAGACTACTACTAAAAAAAAAAATGCATTCAAACTTTTTTTTTAAATTTTTTGTGTGCGTGCGGTAATAACCGCGGCGGTATGAAATATTTTGCAAATTAGTGCGGTAAGGAAAACATCAATACCGCGGCAGCTCTGGGTGTGACTGACCTGCGCTGAAGGTCTTGTCTGCCCGAGGGTTGAGACACCAGGCACAGGACCAGGCTGTGGAGATCTTAAAGCTACACAACATCCCAGGCTGATCTGATGAGGGACAGGGATAGGAGAGGAGAAACGAGAAGAGAACAAAACAGGGAGGCAGGTAGAGAGTGGATGCCAAAGTGGCAGAGAGGGAATGGTGTCAAGATGTTAAAAAGGGAAAATTAGAGAAAGAAAAACAGTCGTTAGTGAGCCATACAAACAAGAGTGCTTTGTGATCCTCTTTGCGTGGACATGTGGAGGCATCAGGACGTGTACCTGGGTTGGAGTTGCTGAAGAGAGAGGCAGGCAGTAAGCTGACACAGCCAGGCGTCTCTGCCATGCCGACCAGACACAGTCTGACGGAACAGCTCAGTCAAGGAAACCAAGTGGGACCTGTCCACCTCTTTTTAGCTAGCAGTGCGCTTAACTGCTGTGAGGGAAACAATAGTTGTAACTCCTGCTTTGACTATAGAAAATCTATTAAAAATATATATATATTACAATTTTAAAGATTTTTTTTTTTAAACACAAGTTGAAATACTTTTCACTTCTAACAACTGGCAAAGCAAGTGCTAAAAAGAAATACGGAGGCTCCGAAAGGACAAGCAGCACAGTTCAAAGCATTAGAAGGATACAAGACGTGGGAATCTGACTGCTGAACTGAGGCCCAACAGATGGAATTCACCTGAAAACACATGATGACACGATTAAAATGGAGACAAAACACTACAATACAGTAAGTAGTAAGATACACAAGCTGCCACTGTATTCACAGTACTGTAATCGCCTGAATCCAATAATTCCATTACAAAACATAATTGATTCAAAAAATGACCACATCGATGCTTCCAAACACTTCGTTGGTGGCAGTTAAATGTTCCAGAACATCTAACACGGAAAAACAAAAGATAATAAGAATAATAAAATTCAGAAGCACTGAGATTATTAAAAAATCGCTCTAAAAAGTGCACGCTTTAGCGCTATTTCAGTGTGTATCATGATGGGACAAATAAAAACGAACGAACTCAAGCGAACTCAAATGTAAACGTTCAACTTTAAACGTTTAAACCTGCCCTCTTTTCTTGATCCTCCAATCGCAACAGTTGTGATTGGGGGATAAAAAAAAGGGGGCGGGTTGGAGATAGGTCCATTGCCTGTTTTTTGAGGGGATGGAAAAATGTATCAATGAAATAACGGTTTGATGAATAAATAAGGGTCAGTAGCAGCAGCTCTGAGCTCCAGCACCTTGCGGTTGGTGAAGTAGAGGTTGTCACACATCTCCACAGACAGGGAGCCGCGGCTGCAGCCGCTGAAGTTCATGATGCCGTACTTGCAGCCTCCGTGGGACACGTCGTTGACCGTGAACACACGCTCGCAGGCAGAGTCCCCCTGGGCACGAGGAGAAGAGGAGGTCGGAAACATCACAACATTTAAAAAGACTGACTCCCAAGTCTTAAAAGTTCATGTATAACCGGCGGATATAATGCAGATGTGGGTGATGAACCTCTATGATACCTGAATAAGATAAGATATTCCTTTATTGATCCCCTTGGGGAAATCCAGGTGTCATAGCAGCATGGGGGGGGGGGGGGGGGGGGTACAGGTATGGGTGGGGTAATAGAAGATATAAATATAGGTAATAGAATTGAATCTGAATATAAAAATACGAGACAAAATAAACAGTGTAAACAATAAATTATATCCAAATATTTAAAAAATGTATTGTGTAAACAAAAGGTGTATGCCCCATCGGTTATAGTATACATTACAATAAAATAAATATAGACAATACAATAGATTAAAAAAAGACAAATCGTACATATTCAGAATTTGGTGAATTCAAATAAAGCATTTTTAAAGTGTGTGCGTGTGTGTGTTCTCACCACTATGAGTCTGAAGTTGTCTGTATTGGGGTTGCTGGTGTCAGAACTCTGGACCTCCAGTTTGTGACGTCTCATCCCAGTCACTTTCAACTCGTGCACCAACCTGGACACACACACACAGTAACAGACATTAGCACAGAGTAGACACACCATAATACTAACGGTAGTGCTGGGAACGCCAGCTAGGCAAAGGACACACATGGACAGCCTCTCTCTCCACACAACACATTACAATCATTCTAGAATGTACTCAATTTGTATAATTTGCAGTTAAGTGTGTTGTAGTTGTGTGTGGCACTACTAAAAGGTGCAGCAAAGGGCCTTCTGTTGGTTTCTATAACAACAGTGAAGAAGGTGCTCCTTTGGGGAAGGGAGAGGCTATATACTGTATAAATATTAGGGATGCACCATACATCGGAGAGGCTATATACTGTATAAATATTAGGGATGCACCATACATCAGAGAGGCTATATACTGTATAAATATTAGGGATGCACCATACATCGGAGAGGCTATATACTGTATAAATATTAGGGATGCACCATACATCGGAGAGGCTATAAATATTAGGGATGCACCATACATCGGAGAGGCTATATACTGTATAAATATTACGGATGCACCATACATCGGAGAGGCTATATACTGTGTAAATATTAGGGATGCACCATACATCGGAGAGGCTATATACTGTATAAATATTAGGGATGCACCATACATCGGAGAGGCTATATACTGTATAAATATTAGGGATGCACCATACATCAGTGACCACATCGGTATCGGCTAATGATAGTGATTTTTATATATATTTCTTTATCGGTCTGCTGAGCAAAACAGATATATATTGGCAAACACATATCGGCTGGTGATAGTAATTTTTTTATTGATTGCATCGATCCGAAGGGCAAAACTGGGCCAGATCATATTGACATTTTGTATCAGCCAAAATGTTCGTATCGTTTTTTTTGTATCCACTTTTCTCCTTATTTTTCTATTTTTTCTCCCATCCCAATTTCTCCCATCCCAATTTTGCACAGCGCGATCTCTCAGTGGCGAGGAGTAACGCGTGGGAGGCTCACACTGCCCCTGTTACTTCCTGATTCTGCTGTACAGGCACACCAACCGACCTGTAGGAGTCGCTGTCCACAACGTCCAATCCCCACCCACCAGCTTTCCCACCCCTAACACTGCCAATTGTGTTAGTATGAACGACCAGCCAAGCTGGTAGCAACGCCGAGAGCTGGGCTCGAACCCAGCATCTCCTGCGTTAGTGGCGAGCGCCTTGCCCACTGCGCCACTTAGCCGCCCCAAATGTTCGTATCATTGTACCCCCACTAAATACTATAAATGCAAACTCTTGGGTTAAAGGGTGTTTACTGAACAGCAAATTCACGACAGGACAATAAAAACAGCCAACATGTTTCAGCCGACAGGGCTTCATCAGGGCAGAGAAACTTGTGACATCACTGGTGACCATATTCAAACGCATTTACTCTCATTAACTGTCAAACTAAATGAATGTGTGCAAAACGGTTTAGTTTTGGGATTTGTGTGAGATAATCGCACAAATAAATCCGCATTGTTTTTTTTGGTTAAGTGCCCCTTTAACTATCAGAATCCCTACCCACCTTCCAAACCGCTCTCAAAGAGCACCTACGGGAGGCTGCTATTCGAAACTGGCTCCCGTAAATGTCCAAACCCCCCTCCCTGATGTAAACAAGAGGAAAGTCTTTCTCTGGTCTGCATCCCCTTAACAATTGTGTGTATTGAGCCGTACTGTATTCTTGTACCCATTCTACAATCTGTTAATAAGGTTTTCAATCAATCAATCAATCAGGCAGACTGTCAATGTGTGTGTATGCGCATGTAACATTGATACAGTACCTACTATAGGAGTTAGCAGGCAATAGGCCCAGGTGTCTTTTCTGTAGCAGCAGTGCCGTGTTCAGTCCTGTTCTGGGGGCTTTCTGCAATGCAGAGAAAACACACATTACTCCAAAAGAAAACGCTTTAGCACAATCTCAGTCAAGCTGGAGATTAAATATAACATTATTCTCTTTGGCAAACTCCAATGGAATGGCTTGAAATCCTTGGTATTGGTGAAGCATGACGATGTGAAGAACTGAGTGTTATTTACAATCATTATCTGATGATGCATTGATTAAATATTTGATCTAGTAATTAGACCTAAGTAGACAACTTTATTTATTCAAATGATTTAAATTTAACAAATAACACACATTTTTCCAATGAATATAAAGTAGTTGGTCAAAATGGCCCACTTCAAGAAATAAAACCCTATCATGTCATCATCACCAAGGAATGAAGTACTGTATTATTATTACATGGTGTCCATCCCCCACTCCTACCACCTCCCTGTCACAGTAAACCACACCTTCCTGGGCCTCTCATCCTCGGTGAGCAGCCTGGTCCTCTGCTTCTCACTCTCCTTGTCCTGCAGCTGCTCCTTGGTCAGAGGGTTACAGTTGTTGTGACCTGGCAACAGGCGGAAATAGCGGTTCTTCTCTGGGTCAAAGTGGAACCCTGGCAGATCTGAAAATGTTAACAGCAAATGAACTGAGAGTTGTATGTGTGAGTGATAATTAGGCGAGCCTAGAGAAGTTAGAGAAGCAGGCGTGTGTGACAGGAAGGTTGCCCTGCTGTGCTGTACAGAGCTACTGGGCGGATATGACTCGCCGGATTTTCAAAATAACAGTATCCCAATATGAATCGATCTTTTTACGTTGCATCGATCCTATTTGATTATTGATAATAGATCGATATATCGATCTGGATCGATGTATCGTCCCACCCCTAATAGTAATGTCAATTTAGCAATACAATTTAAAAAGTTATAGCCCTGCAAAGAAGGGGAACTTCTCCATATTAAATAGGGCTGGCGGAGGATGGTAAATTATGAATTTAAGCCTGGCGATCAAAGTGTTAAGGAGATGCAGACCAGAGAAAGACTTTCGTCTTGTTTACATCAGGGTCCCCCATTTTCAATTCATAATGCTGTATTGTACCCATTCTGCAATCTGTTAATAAACTTTTCAATCAATCAATCAATCAATCAATCAATCAATGGATGCTGTGAGACACTGACCAGGTGCAACACTGTTGGCATTGGAGGATGAGGAGGAAGAAGAAGAAGATGGGGACGGGTTTGCAGCATCACTGCTGCTCTGTGAGGCTCCGTGAGATGGACCTGCTTCACTATCGTCATACCTGTGTGGTGGAATGGAACATAAGTTACAAAACCTCAACATCCTAGAAGTATAATAAATCAATGGTCCTTTACATAATAGCTGCCTACTGACACACAGCACTGTAAACGTGAACTCAATCAATCAATATACAGTAACTGTATGCCTCATGGCCAGTGATGCATGCATCGGACTTCACATTAAAGATATGTATCATGTCACTATAGCGACCCACCGTCGTTCCTGTGTCCTGTTGTTGTCTCTGTGCCGGTGGCCGCTGTGTCGCCTGAGGTCTCTGCTTACTCCAGACACTTCCATTTGTTCATCCCCCTGGTGTTGCGGGTCCAACTCAACTTAGAGACACGATGGCCACCAGCTATTACAGTTCACTCTGCCCGAGTGCTGCTGCGTGTTTACTTTCTGTTAGCAAGTTGGCTACAGTTAGCATGTATCGGCTAGCTAGACGTCGTTCTAGCAGTGTTGATTTAACGTTAACATAAAAAATTGCATTGGGTGCGGCACTTAATTGTTATAACGTTACATGCTAAATTAATAAATACATGATGTTTCTAACAAAACCATACGCTGCAAAGTAGGGGTTGCAAAGTAGCTAACGCTAAAAAACAAACAAAAAAAATAGTTCCCTGTGTTACAACGTTGCTCCCACGTGATCAATTGAGACCCGCCCCCCTGACCATTGTAATTGGTCAGTCGTTTTGGTTTTGTAGTCTTGTATTGGTTGCTTTGTGCTGTCAGTCACGTCGTGGCTAGGAGGAGACGCGTGATTTTTTTCGTAGCCGCAGTTTACGGAGACGCTCTCTGATTGGCCACTGACGTTTCTGGTCATGTGCGCCCAATCGCGTGACGCCTGTGTGTTTGCCCATTTCCGCTTCGAACAGCATGCAAACTACATAACGCCTAGTTTATCACTGGTTTCGAAGTTGGTTAAGGTTAGAGTTTGGAATCAGGGCTGGTGTTCTATCCATAGTTCTATCGTTAAGCTTAACCGGTGAAAGGAACAGGCGTCACACGATTGGCCGCACATGTCACATGACCAGAAACGTCAGTGGCCAATCAGAGAGCGTCTCCGCAAACTGCGGCTACGAAAATAAATCACGCGGAGGAGACATCCGCATTTTGTAACTACCGCCTTCAATCGCGAGAATACCTAGGTCATGACTGTCTGTCTCAATTAAACCAACTAAATGGAAATGTACACTCGATGTATTACATTGAATGTGCAAGGAAGATATGGCTCGAGGTCTCAGTGAAATGAGAAGGCAAACATGCCCCGGGTTTATGTGTTTATATGAATTATATCCCCATGAATGATCATGAATGGGATAACACTGTTGTGTGTTACACAGACACAAGTGGTGTGTAACGCATTGTCTTGTTGGACCAACACCCATATATGAAAACAGTGTAGCCTACATGACAAAGCGTATACTGTATTTGAATATATATATGTTTCTCTAATCAATCTTTGCATAAAGTTAGTGCCCAGGCCAGGCCCTATATGGGCCAGCAGCCAGCTCCACTTGGCTCTAGTAGGTTTTGACAGTTTTCTCCTAAGCCCCGCCTCAGGTCTGGATGCTGCTGTTGTGATTGGTCGGGAGCAGGACGCACAGGAGCGCATTGGTTGTTGTTTTTTTCATAAGGGTCCCAAACTACACCGAGATTTGGAATATTGTGTTACAGTCCGGCAGGAAGATGGCGACTGTCATTCATAATCCCCTGAAATCGTGAGTAAATTCTAACAATTATTAATGAAAAACAAAACGGACATATTTGAATGCATGCATTATTACGCGCAAAACAACGTGCGAAGATATTGAATGAAAGGGGAAGGCTGTTGTTGTTGTTGTGATCAGCTACAATTCACAAATGTAGTTATTTGCCTTCAAGTTGGATACAAATAATCTTTTACATTTGGCATAGGTTGCACTTTTGGTGGAAAAATATGCACTTATGTAGGAGTCCTTGAACATTAATAATATGTCTACCCGTGCGTAAATGTTCGGTGCGCATTCACGTGCACGGGGGTTTCATACAAAACAAAAGTTTGCATAGGATACATTGTTTATTTTTAACATGCGTATTATTTAAACTCTGCGGGTGCCTTTGTTTGCCTTGAAAAGATGCATTTTCACAAAGTCCTTCTGCGATTCATTTCACAATGCGCTCATTGCGCGGACACCGATCGCTGAATGACTGATGTGTTCCCATCCTGTCAAATAACCTTTGGAGGATATTGTCAGAATAATAACAGCAATCTGTTTCCTCTGCCGCGAAAGAAAGCAGTTTTGAGAGATAAAATAGCGTCTAGGAGCACAGGATTTCCGAAATTTTGAAAAGCACCATTCATATTACAACGATCATAAACACTATAATTATAAACATCACAAATGCCTGGGCTTTGTTGCCGTTGTAAACGTACACTCCTATTTATAAATCTGTATGATATAGCTTTCTGTGGATGTACTACCATGTTATAAATAGTAGGCTGCAGGCTCATGCGTAGGCTACATGCCTACTACATGTATACATACTATAATACTATGTAAGCTGTGTGTGTGGATGCAGTGATTTACTGTTACCAGTTTAAGGTTAATTTCCATGCGAATTTATCGTGTATAAAGTGCAGCTGTTTTGTTCCTGGCTCGTTCTGAGTATTCATTCATATTCATTGCCTGGGACTGTTGGGTGGGAGAGCACCACGTCTGTCTGTGTGTGTGCACTGCACTCTGACTGGCAGCAGATGTGTACCCACTGTCATGTGGAATGTGGGGGGAGAGTTGCTCAGTTATCACACAGGCTTTTGTGGAAGTGGTCATAAAAAAAAGAGAGTCTGCATTCCTTGTCAAGCGAAGCACAATTATGGTTTTCAACAGAGTATGTTCTGTCACAGCACACTCAAAAATACATGTTGTATAGGCTGGCCATGTAACATTACATATTCCAAGTAATATCGGGTTGGGGTTTGGGATTAATTGTGGATGTTGTGTTGCTCACTGCGTATAGCACGGCACTAACTCTGCCAACAAGGTCATAGTATTTCCCATTGGGACCACCCCATGCTAAAAATGTATGCTCTCAGTATTATAATGCACTTCAGATAAAAGTGTTCCCTAAATAGCATATGTTGGACTAGAAAGAGAGCTTTGATCTTCTCCATCTCCTCCAGCATGCTCTCATTATAGCTAATGTAGCCCAAAAGAAAGTGAGACCCCAAAGTGTTTTTGTAAGGAATTAGCCTGGATAAACATAGCATTCAGATGATAAAAGTGAATGTTGTAAAGCTATCTTCAGTCTTCTTGAACATAACTTAGTGCATGGGCACTCAGTCAGACCTACCACAGGGCACTTGAACAAACGCGTATTATTGTCTTGCATGAGATTAAGCAGTCTGCAAGAGAATACCATATTATCCTATTCTAAAAGATTAGGCTTTTCAGGACGCGCGTGTGTGTGTGTGTGTGTGTGTGTGTGTGTGTGTGTGTGTGTGTGTGTGTGTGTGTACGAGAGTTGCAGCAGATTAGAAGTGTTCCAGTGTCCTCCTGGGCCCATCTGTTAGTGTTGTTGAGAATGAGGTACTGTAAATGGAGAGATGGACGTTTGTCAGGACGGCCCAGACAGAGATGAGGAGATGGAGGGAGGGAGACCCATCTGTACCAGCCCAACCTCCCCCAAACAAACATATAGGGTAGCTGTTGGATGGTGGAGAGAGAGAGAGAGAGAGAGAGAGAGAGAGAGAGAGAGAGAGAGAGAGACGTTGACACACACACACACACACACACACACACACACACACACACACACACACACACACACACACACACACATCCCAATAATACAACAACAACTCAAATAGAATATTGTCATGGATGTATTTATACTGATGCCTTTTAAGACAGAATAATATCTCAAGTAATATTGTTCTCAGGCACATAAATCCCAGATCATAACAGAGGGAATGGCACTTGGAAACAAACTACATGAGTATTCAAATTAAAATGTCACAACATCAAGTCATGTACTACTGTATGAATTATTGCAGTGAGAAGGAAAAAAAATCAGAATCCCTCCCATTGCTTCACTTTATTGGCTATTGTGGCAGCAGAGAAACAACAACAATAAGAAAGTGACCTCTCTCTGTCCCCAGGATGCATCTTGTAAATCATATGCAGTCAATAAAAGGAGGATAATAAACTAGCTAGCTCCCTCGCCAGCTCAGAGCAACCTAAGATGAATTTCATTAATCGGCAGATGGCCTCGTCTTCCAGACACACTGAGTCAATAATAATAATCACAATTCCCCCCCCCCCAGAGATGTCCTTTGTGATTAGAACCACTGAGGCTGCAGGCTGATTTCTAAACTTGACAGATATTTTGGATCTTAACTGTGAAGGACCAGCGTTTATTTCTATGCAAAGTTGCGTTTAGGTGAACGTGTGTTTGTGCATGAGGTTTGGGTTGTGAACGAGGGGACAGTCAGCCGAGGATCAGGTGGAAAACAGTTTGGCTGTGTTTGCATAAGAGGGCCGAGGGAACGCGGGCTGAGAGTTAGGGAAATGTAAAATGTGTGTGTGTGGGGGGGGGGGGGGGGGGGGGGGGGAGTGCCTAATGTGTATGTGGGTGTGTGCCTACATGTGTGTGCATGGCGTGCCTCTGCCCTCGAGTGGCTTCAGGAGCCTGCACCCCTCCCCCATTTTGCGTGAGAGGGAGAGCATGAGTGAGTGATGGGGGGGGGGGGGGGGGGGGGGGGGGGGGGGTTGTCTGTCTGTCTGGATTTTCTGTATGCATTCGTACTGCGATCTCTGGCCTTTGTCTCCCTCTCTCTCTGGGCTCTGGGAACGGGAATGGCCGCGAATGGTTTCCAGGCAGGGGGAATTAGAATGGCCAGGACATTTTTTATAGGCGGACTCCATGGAGTGATCAATCCCCTTTCCTGTTCTGCACATGGAACTGGCACATGTTTCCGTATGTGTGTGTGTGTACGTCGTTTATGTGAAAAATCAGGACAATTTCGAGACTCCATACTCCCAAAATCAGGACATGCTACCAAAGGAGGACATTTTGATGTAGTGTGATGGTTAGGGCTAGGGTTAGGATTAAGGTTAGGATTAGCGTTAAGGTTAGGTTAAGGTTAAGGTTAGGGTTAGTTATAATGCATGCAAGTCTATGTAATGTCCCCATATTACACGTGAATAAATGTGACGGTGCGTGACGGTGCGTGTGTTGGGAGAGAGAACGAGATGTATGCATGTTTGTGTCTGAAAGGGAATATATTAGAGTGAGAAAGAGAGATAGATAAAGTGTGTGTGTGTGTGTCAGTGTGTGTGTGTGTCAGTGTGTGTGTGTGTACAGGGAGAGAGAGAGAGAGAGAGAGAGAGAGAGAGAGAGAGAGAGAGAGAGAGAGAGAGAGAGAGAGAGAGAGACATATACATGACAGTGTATGTTCATAATAATGTCTCATTGTTTTTGGCCAAGCGATCATGTTCCCTCCATTTGGTCTAATGTTGCTCTGCTGTGTTAAACCCAGTCACCTCCAAGACTCGCACACAACCACCTCCTCAGCCCTGGTACAATCTCAACCAGGAAGACAAGGCAAACGGTTTCCATACCTCTCTCATTGTGTGTGTGTGTGTGTGTGTGTGTGTGTGTGTGTGTGTGTGTGTGTGTGTGTGTGTGCATGAGTGGGAGAGAGAAAGAGAGAATGAAGGAGTGTGTCAGAGTTTGAGAGGGAACAACACGTGGGACATCCCCTTCCTTTCTCCCTTCCTCCTCCTCGCTCCCTCTACCCCCGTTTGGCCTTCAGAGACTCACAAAGACACCCCTTGCCACCATCCCACGTGGTTGCTGTGCCTTCAGCCCCTATGTTCCTCTCCCTTCTCATGCCCCCCTCCTTTCCCTCCTCTCCCTCCTCTCCATGTCCTAAAGGGGGCCTCTCTTCCCCAGCCCAGAGCCCAAAGTGGAGCCCCTCGCTGGGCCGTATTTGTCCAGGAGACTGGGGTATCACCCAGAAATGACTGCTCTTATCATGACCTCAGCAGAAATAAGATATGTTATGTATGCCGTGCGCGCGCGGCACACACACACACACACACACACACACACACACACACACACACACACACACACACATACACATACACACTGGGGGCCAGGTTAAAGAAGCTGATCTCCAGCCAGTAAATCTAATTGTGGGTCTCTTTGCTGTAAACAGCAGTCATAACGTAGCGGTTCCACCATGGTGCTGAATTAGTCGTGGTTCTTGGATTACAGTCTGACCTGAAGCTTTGTGTACGTTACTGTAGGCCGGTGATTTAGACGTGTTTTCCTTTTCATTTGACAGTGGGTGTTTTCGCGTCTTTCCTGGGAAGAACACTGTAAACACAGCGAGCTGAAAAAGTAGCGGCGTTTCCTACAAAATGTCTGTGCGGTGACACATAGCTGTAAACCAGTACAGATGTGAGAGAGATTTGGTGGTTATTACATGTATGTATACTGTCTGTCCTGCAGGGTTTTCACCTCTTCCTCCTAGATGTCGTGTGCCTGCTTGACTCTCCTCAAGGTTTTGAGTGATTGTCATTAATTCAAAGAGTGCTTTTTTTTTAATGTATACCATTCATAATAATCATCAATGATGTTGTTATGGTTAAAAGTAATTAGTTGTCAATTAGTGTGTAATGAGCCGCAGGGCGGTGGAGTCTGTGAGAGTCTGTGAGACACACAGTCTGTGTATGACAGGCTAACCCTCTCTCACCTACATTAGCGGTTAGTCCTCATTCCAGGGCTGTCGTGTAGTTTTACAACTTAACGGAGGGACGTTTTCCGAGCTCAGTTATAATGTGGTCTGGATGTGATGAGTGAAACAGCTATAGTGACGGCGGGAGGACTGAGGATTCTGTAGGGTGTTTTTATTTTGTTGTCAAGTTGTGTTGATTTGAAGCACTGACTAAATTCGTCAGAGCACTTGTTTTTCTTGCAAACCTAATTTTATTTATTTTAGAGAGCTATTTAAAAACAATCTCTCTTTCTCTCTCATTTGCTGCTAATATGCATGAAAACAATAATCCATCACGCATTCTTTTGGCTGTACTGGAAAGGTTTGTAATGAAACAAATAACTACATTGTCTTTAATTGACCTGTCTGAGAACGAGGAAACATATTATAGGCTACATGTAATTGCACCCTGTACAGACAGTGTAGTCAGTCACTGTCAAAACAAATACAGTATATTGAAAACAGGAGCACCTGATTGATCTTTCTCTGTGCGTTCAGTAGAAAGCTATAGCTATGGCTGCTAGCTAGCCTAGAATTTCCCCAAGGGAATCAATAAAGGAATATCTTATCTTATCTGTTATCTTAGCCGTATCCGTCCATATCTGCTTCCATTTATTTGTGCTAAGCTAGGCTAGCTTGCAGGCGGATAGCTTTCTACTGAACACACAGAGAGGAAATTGGTATCTATCTTCTTGTCTGACTCTGGAGAAGACGGTGAGAACATTTCCCATAATGTTGGCGCGTTCCTTTCAAGCAATGTGTAATCAGGCTCTGTGCAAAACATGGACTCAGGCAGCTTATAGCGAAGTGTTTCTCACACATGGATGGAAGATGGTGCTGCAAATATCAGATCTAACCGGGTGAAAAACCTCAGGGTAAAGAGAGGAGAGGAGAAGAGAGGAGAGGAGAGGAGAGGGGTAGAGGAGATGGGGGAGGGAAAAGCGTAGAGGAGGAGACAATCCTATAAATCCGGGCAAGGGAGAGATGGAGGTAATTAATCAATTCACTGAGCGAGCAGGAGGAAGGGGAGGGGGTGCTTGGTGATACACAAAGAAAGGAGAAATAGGAGAATTGAAGGAAGGGCTCCTCTCCTCTCCTCTCCTCTTCCTACTGTTTCTCTAACCTTACCTGAATATAGTAGCACTAGCAGGGTAGCAGACTAGCAGTGACAGATGTGATGGCTGTCTGCCCATCTCTGCTTCTCTACTTAAAGTGACCCTCCTCCACAAAGGCTCTCTGTGTCAGAATGGAGCAATTCTAACTATCACACAATCACAGCAATGCATGTAGACACACACGCACACACACACACACACGCACGCACGCACGCACGCACGCACGCACACACACACACACACACACACACACACACACACACACACACACACACACACACACACACACACACACACACACACACACACACACACACACACACACACACACACACACACACACACACACACACACACACACACACACACACACACACACACACACACACACACACACACACACACACACACACACACACACACACACACACACACACACACACACACACACACACACACACACACACACACACACACACACACACACACACACACACACACTCAGCAGCCATAGCAGATTCCGTTCCGTCTGTATCCAGGAAGCTGTTGGCTAAGAGGAAAGTGTTCCCTGACATGCAAAACTCCACTTACATAAGCCCCCATCACTGAGATCAACCATATGACACATAACCTCTTAATGGGTTCAGATAGGAGCATAGTAAAAAAAGAAAAAAAGAAAATAGAATAGGGGGTTGGGGGACTGTAGGACACGCTAGTCATAGACAGCTCTGGTCTTGGAGGCACACACACACACACTCTCCCTCAGTCTCGTAGCTCTCACTCAAGTGTACACATGCACACACACATATGCGTCCAGTCTCTCTCACACACACACACACACACACACACACACACACACACACACACACACACACACACACACACACACACACACACACACACACACACACACACACACACACACACACACACACAGACACACTTATGTAAGGTTTATAAAGCGGCCGGGGGGCATTATACAGACGCTCCATTGTAGAAGTGGGACAGAAATATGCAGGGAATATGGGATGACAGAGAGGGGAGCATGGAGGAGAGAGAGAGGGAAAGAGAGAGAGAGAGAGAGGTGGAGGAAGAGCAGGCAGAGAGAAAGTTAAACAAGAGCACATGATGTGATATTGTGATATAAGGTAAAAGAAGCAGTACGATTCGGATCTAACTTGGTTGCACTGGATGAAATTGATATTAAATACACAGAGACATTGCTTTGTCATTCATTACTCGTGAGGTAACAACCTCAAGCTTGGATCACTATACTAACACTGTAACACAGTATGTATATGGTTCTCTTCCTACTCCTACTCTGACCGTTAACACAAACAAACAGAGTGATATATGGGCATGTTGTTTCTATGTCATTTACCTGACACAGTGTGGCTTGTATCTGTGTTCTTAACATCCTGCCGGGCAGTGATGGTCCTAGCACCGATCCAATACCACGCATGTGACAATGTTTAGCCGGGCCGCCGGCCAGGCTAAATTCCTTTCCCGTTGATGTACCCAGATTAGGTACCTTGCCATGTTTGATCAAGCTCTTACAGACTATTACAAAAATGCAGTCTGTCAAGTCAGCCACATCTGAGAATGGCCAGATATTATACTTAGGCATGGTTTCTTCAGAACAAATCATACCCTTGCAAACCCTTTTAATCAAGTGGACTATAATCACCTTTAGATGGAATGAAAGTAGCAGGTTGCTAAATAATACAACACATTAGACCTGCGCTATGTAACTTTTTCATGAAAAAACATTGCTTCTTTAGCTAGCAAAATCACAGAATTGGGCGGAGTTTGGGGCTGAACAAGAGAAATACCTCCTAGTGGCGACACATGATCCTTAAGGATCCTTTAGGTCCTTGGTCAGTTTTACATCCAATATTCACATTTTCAAATCTTTATTTAAACTCGAAAGGCAACTGAGGTTTCCCTCATTTATAGTCATGTTGAGTGTACAGAAATTAGCAAAAAAAAAGCTGATAAAATCACACAGAATATAAAATCATAACAATAAGACAACAAGGCGGGGCTAAAAGGAAAGATAACAAATCAATTAAAACACATACAACTTGTTTGACAAAGGTTGGAGACAGAGGCATATCGCAACAGAGGCATATCGCCCCAACAGGTCCACGGAGGAACTATGTGAGAATGCTATTTATTGACTACAGCTCAGAATTCAATACCATAGTCCCCTCCAAGCTCATAGTCAAGCTCAGATACCTGGGCTTGAACTACGACCTCTGCCAGTGGGTCTTGGACTTCCTGACAGGAAGACCCCAGGTGGTGAGAGCAGGTAACTGCACCTCCTTATCCATCACTCTCAACACAGGTGCCCCCCAGGGCTGTGTTCTGAGCCCCCTCCTCTACTCGCTGTACACACATGACTGTGTGGCACAGCGAAGCAGCAACACAATCATCAAGTTTGGACTGATCTCTGCAAACGACGAGAGGGCCTACCTGGGTGAGGTAGAGAACCTGGCGCTGTTGTGCCGGGAGAACAGCCTCTCCCTGAACATCAGCAAAACGAAAGAGATGATTGTGGACTTTAGGAGGTCGGGGGCCAGGGACTACAGCCCCCTCAGCATCGACGGGGCACCGGTCGAGAGTGAACAGTTTTAAGTACCTCGGAATCCACATATCCAAGGACTTGACATGGACCACACACATTGACAGTGTAGTGAAGAAGGCACGGCAGTGCCTAAGGAAGTTCAAAGTGAGTCAGAAGATCTTCTACTCATGCACAATAGAGAGCATCCTGACTGGTAACATCACCTCCTGGTTTGGGAATAGCACCGCACACGGCCGCAGCAGACTGCAGAGAGTGGCCCGTTCAACCGAACGCACAATCGGAGGGGGGCTTCCCACTCTCCAGGACATTTACAACAAGCATTGCAGGGCCAAGGCTAAGAGAATAACCAAAGACTCTAGTCACCCAAACAACTGCCTCTTTGAACTGCTGCGGTCAGGCAAGCGCTACCGGAGTCTCATGGCCAGTACAGAGAGACTCAGAAGGAGCTTCTATCGCCAGGCCATCAGGATGCTCAATGACTCTATGTAACAACCCATCATACTGTATACCAGACCTGGGCAATTACGGCCCGTGGGCCACTACCGGCCCTTTGGGCGTCCGTGTCCGGCCCGCGGTAAATTTTTACAATGGGAGATAATGAATATTGAGCAGAATTAAGTAGAGATGTTCCGATACCATTTTTTCCTTCCCGATCTGATTACGATACCTAAGCTTTGGGTATCGGCTGATACCGATACTGATCCGATACCAGTGCATACATACAAAATTAAAATTAAATTATATTATATAAATTATACATTCTTTTTTACAGTTACATATACTGTTTTATATATACAGTTTTTTTTAGTAATAACTAGAAAGTAATGGTATTTATTCAACAACAGGTGATTGTATAGATTAGTATTAGTATCATTAATCAATGAGTATGGGGCTGCGGCACTGCAGATATACCCTACTCCAATCAGTTCCACTGATCCGCACGGACGTTAGACGTTGTTGCACTTGCTACCCAGTCTGTTAGCTAGGAGCAGATGCTCTGGCTAGTAGTAACGTTTATGTTGTGATTTTCGATGCAAAATAAATATTCAACATTCTCTTTTGAGACTCCACCTCAGACTCTTATCCTTTGGCACTTGAAACTTGCTGTACTTTGCTTGCAGATCTGCAGCCATTATGGCTGGATTATGAATAGCACCAACTTTAGCCAAGGTACCGTTATCAAGCTAAGCTAGCTGACCTAGCTCGTCTTCCCTGCAAGGTTTTCACGTTGACATTTGATAACGTTAGTCAGCTAACGCTAGTCAGTAGCTACTTGACTTAAATACGATTCACCGTGGGTGCATTATTGTTGATAGACGGCCAGTGTCAGGTCCTGAAGAAAGGACAGGCGATCATTTGATTTGATGCAACATTAAAGCGGATGTTGTTCCAACTAGCTAGCTTTTCAGCTAATGCTATAATAACACCAGCAAGCAAAACACATCCGAGCTCCCCGTCACACCGCTCTGTCGGGGACAATGGAATTTAAGAAAGTGTATCTGCTGTTAAAATGACAAACAGCATCACACTTTAAAACACGTTAATTTTATAATCCTCACTCTCCGCAGGAGATAAATGACGTCATGGGATCGGAGGCTAGACTTTCGCCGTACTCGCCGATACCGATACCAGCATTTTAGGCAGTATCGGAGGCATTTCCGATACTGGTATCGGTATCGGAACAACTCTAGAATTAAGTTCAAGTTATCATTGGTTCGGCTCTCCAACACAGTTCAGGTTTCTCATGTGGCCCCTTGTAAAAATGTATTGCCCACCACCCCTGGTATATACTCTCATTGCACACACATCCACACACTCACTTTTAAACAAAGACTCACCTTATTAACACTCACTTTAGACACTTTAACACTACATTATATTGACCTATTTATTTTTTTTTGATCCACTTTTTCTCCCATTTTCTATATTTTCTCCCATCCCAATTTCGTATCATCCAATTCAACCCTCCCCTGTCACGAACGCTGTTTCTTGCCTCCCACAAGCCGGCTGCAGTGAGGACTAAGTCATACATAGCACAAGTCCCCTCCGGTACTTGAGGTAACAGCAGTCGCATCTTTTCACCTGCGCAGCTCGATCTATCAGTGTCGAGGAGTAACGCGTGGGAGGCTCACGCTGCCCCCGACACTTCCTGATTCTACTGCGCAGGCGCACCAACCGACTTGTAGGAGTCGCTTGTTCACAACGTTCGATCCCCACCCTTCAGTTTTTCCCTCCCCGTAATACGGCCAATGTGTATTACTGCGGACGACCAGCCAAACTGAAAAACAATGTGGAGAGCTGGATTCGAACACGCGAATCCTAGCGTCTCCACACTGGTGGCGAGTGCCTTAGACCACTACACCACCTAGCCGCCCTATATTGACCTATTTATTAAAGAGATTTGCACTACATCATACCTCATTTGCATTTGCACCTTACCTTAAAGTTTTGTACCTCATTGTCTGCATTTGTACATCACTGTTTACTCATTTTTACTCACTGTACTTAGATTGTACTTAGGCTGTACTTTATATTGTATATTGTATTTATTGTATATTCCTCTTTTACTTTTTTATTGACTTTTTTTACTGTATGAAGCACACTCTCAGGGGCTCATACAGAACCAAGCATTTCACCGTAAACTCGTAAAGTACATGTATTTTATTGTGACAACTAATAAACAAACTTGAACTTGAAACTTGAACTTGAGAGGGGAGAATCTAAAGCTTTAAGGACTGTTGGAGTTCATTCCATGAGCTAGGGGGGCATCATAGCAAAATGTAGCAAGGCCACGCTTTAAAAGATAGGAGTGCGTCACCTTGTTTGTAGAGCTATAACTATATTCTATAGTATAGCTATGGATACAATACTATGGCCCATTTGACATCACCTATCTATCGTTCAATATGTGAAAAAGAATAAATGTTTCCATCCATACGTTCCGGTGTTATACCATGGTGGTGAATATAAGTATGGTTTTAGAGCGGTCTAGGGTAATTCCCGGAATGCTGAGTTATAGCCTTATACGCCAATTCTACTATAGACGTTGCCGTTTCTTGCCTGTACACGCTATTATTCCGAAATCAAATCTATATCATATGTATTATGTTCCAGCATGAATGCATGAAAGGGGGAGGGGGGGGGGGGGTCGTTTCTGATTATTTGATTGTCAGTAACGGTATTCTTATTGAACACTAAAAAACCCTTATCAGCCCGATCGGTATAAAATCATTGCAGGATCAAGCTAAAATTGACGTCAGATAGTCCTTACCTGTGATCGGGAGTATTCCAAAAATAATATTCCAATTGTCTGATCGCCATCTGGTACATCCAATGTCCTTTTGGTCCACGGCATAACCCACCACAACATATGGATTGGGGATATTTGACGCACTTCAATGGAACCGGGAGAACCGTTCAACTTGGCCGACAAGGAAAAGTGAAACCGGAGACATTTGGCTGTTCCACAGGCCAAGATACAAGGTTTCAAAAGGTGCTTGATACCGCCGTCTAGCTGGATGCGGCCGGTAATTGCAGTTTGGCAACCTCAGACTCATTCCCTATCGTAACACCAAGGTCCCTGGATGAATAATGAATGAAAATGTTGAATAAAAGAATAAACGACTAAAACCCGAGAAATCTCGGGTCTGGCGCCCAACTCATGGCGAGTTAACCCGACTTATCTCGGGTTTGGCCTCCATTGAGTTAAGGACCAGCCAGTCACTAGAACGGGTTCCATAGGTTCCAACATTCCATTCCAATAATGATGTAGACCTGTTCGCCGACGACGTCATGACAAATATGCGCGAGCAGACCCGAAGCAGAAAGGAACGTAATCCTGGTCAGAACAACGGGGCAGACTACAATATATTTGCATTTGTTAGCCATGCTAGTGATCTAAACAATCAATCCATGCCAAAGCTAGATATGTAAAAGGTGAAAGACTCACCTAGAGGCAAAATGACAGCCAGCCGTTTTCTTTTTAAACAACTTTTAGTCAGGGGAGTGCCATGGTTTCTCCATAGAGCCCCATTGTACTTCTTTTGGCGCAGCAGCTCGCGCAGGTTCGAGGCAACTTAATCACGTCACTCAGTTGGTATTGCTGATTGGCTCGAACACGGTATATTTGTAAACAGCTAACAGGTCTATAAGGAGGTAGCTTACCAATAAGGGCCTTAAAAATGAACAAATACCAGTGTTTGTTGAGATCAGAGAGGGCCAACCAACCTTCTCATAAAGAACACAGTGATGAGTGTCGTATCTTCATTAGTGATGAATCTGAGGTCAGAGTGATAGACAGAGTCCAGGGATTTATGGGTTGTTGAGGCGGCAGCATGCCTACTAATGAAAGGAAAATTGGTTCTGTTTCTGTATAGGAAGCCAATTGTCTTGGAGGCAAGGTTGTCCACATGGAATTTAAATGTAAATTTGTGAAGATAAATATTCAGTGACTCTTCAAGTCTCAATACTAGAATTCACTTAGATGTGTGTGTGTGTGTGTACACCATTATAATCAATTTGTCAGGCTCTAGAAAACGGCATACATTTAGTTTTACTAGCATTAAGTTTAACAAGAGCTTCCTGAGAATGGCAGAATGGATCTCCTCATAACAGAACAATAGTCTGCGTTTTCAGTGTTCCACCTCAGGGTGAGAGAAAACATCTACTTGATCTTTCTTTTTTCTCTTAACAACATCACACTTCCTGTTCTCTCCATCAACGCAATCATGCGTCTGCTATTGTGACAGCGTTAGACTACATGTGAAGGATCAAACAGGGTGGAACAACCTTAAACACAGTGTGTTCTTCACTTCCCTCCTATCTATCTCCCATTTTCTCTACACTCTCCTCTCCGTCAAAATCAGAGTCCATCTCCATGATTTACGTCCATCTCCCCTACATGACTTACGGTTCTTTATCTCTTGCTACTTTCTTCTTCTTTTGTTTCCTCCTTTCCATTGACTGTCATGTTCTGTATTTCTCTCTGTGTTAGATGCAGTATAGCCTACCTGGCTGTCTCTACTGATCCTCCATCCTCATTACTCATTTACACCACTGATTCTCTTCATCCCTCCTCCTTCATCTTCCTCCCCCTCTTTACCACCCCCTTCTATTTCTGCCACTTTCTCTTAGTTCCTGTCCTCCTTCCCTCTACTCCCCCCAATACCCTCACACCACCCCATCTCCCCCCCTGAACACTGCATGTCTTTGTGGGGTAGAGTTTGACCTGAGTGCTGGTCTTTGTCCATGCAGCCTGGCATTCTTTACATATCTGGGTCTCTCTCTCTCTGGCCTGTAGGGAGGGCTTGTCACTGCCCACCAGGAGGAGGGGAGGGAGCCAGCCAGACAGACAGACAGACAGACAGACAGACAGACAGACAGACAGACAGACAGACAGACAGACAGACAGACAGACAGACAGACAGACAGACAGACAGACAGACAGACAGACAGACAGACAGACAGACAGACAGACAGACAGACAGACAGACAGACAGACAGACAGGCAGGTTTCTGCACGGGATTACATCCCTACTAAGGAGAAAGCTATGAGACACTCTTGTCTATCTCTAGTATTGTAATAATCTCTAGTTGTTGACTTGGGTAATGTTGTTGACTCTGTGATGTTGTTGTAATGTTATTGACTTGGGTGATGTTGTTGACTCTGTAATGTTGTTGTAATGTTGTTGCCTTGGGTGATGTTGTTGACTTGGGTGATGTTGTTGACTTGGGTGATGTTGACTTGGGTGATGTTGTAATGTTATTGACTCGGATGTAGTTGTAATGTTGTTGACTTGGGTGATGTTGTAATGTTGTTGACTTGGATGATGTTGTTTGTTGTAATGTTGTTGACTTGGGGAAAAGTTTCTGAATAGAGATTTTGTAAGCCATGTTTTCTCTAGATTTTGATTGGTCCCTGTTCATTTCAATGAGACAGGCGCAGGCATTGCTTCAGGGTTGTTCTGGTCTTTTTATGTGTCTGTACTACATTCTGTTGTGGAAGGACAGCTCATTCACTGAGAGACTTACACTGCATCAGGGTAAGACATTTTAAGTCATTTAGTAATATCTTTAAACTGAGACTTGATTGCTGACTTGACCAGCTGACTTGATTAAGGGGCGTGTTTAAAGCGGCCATTTTGTTTCCTTAAGTGACCCATTAAAAGCTGCTTCCTGCTTAAAGACAGCACTTGTGTACTGAGTGTGATCTCAGAGCCCTGTCACTGCTTAAAAGCAGAACCTCAGCCTCTCCTGGAATCACTCTGTACTACATTCTGTTGTGGAAGGACAGCTCATTCACTGAGAGACTTACACTGCATCAGGGTAATACATTTTAAGTCATTTAGTAATATCTTTAAACTGAGACTTGATTGCTGACTTGACCAGCTGACTTGATTAAGGGGCGTGTTTAAAGCGGCCATTTTGTTTCCTTAAGTGACCCATTAAAAGCTGCTTCCTGCTTAAAGACAGCACTTGTGTACTGAGTGTGATCTCAGAGCCCTGTCACTGCTTAAAAGCAGAACCTCAGCCTCTCCTGGAATCACTCTGTACTACATTCTGTTGTGGAAGGACAGCTCATTCACTGAGAGACTTACACTGCATCAGGGTAAGACATTTTAAGTCATTTAGTAATATCTTTAAACTGAGACTTGATTGCTGACTTGACCAGCTGACTTGATTAAGGGGCGTGTTTAAAGCGGCCATTTTGTTTCCTTAAGTGACCCATTAAGGGCCAGGTGTTAGAAAGCACTAATTAGTGATAGGGATTTAAAGGCCTGCTGGCTTAGCGTCAGCGAAGCGTCGAGAAACGAAGAGGGACAAAGAGGAGTTTTCCTGGAGTTATCCACAGAGGAATCCAGGGATCCACCCAGTGCTAAGTACATCATAATCCTATCTTACACTCCACTCTGAAAAATCTCCCTTTCCCTCCCACTCTGCTATTTCTCTACTTCCTCCCTGCCACTCTTGACACCACAATGTGTCTCATATCCACAATCTGCTCCCCCAGAACAGACTCAACCCACCCACGGCAGTTTGCTAGCAACCCGGCTAATCTATCCTACCCTCTTACAGCCACTAATACACCTGTCACAGTACAGGGAGGCCTATGGAATTGTCAATCAGCAGTCAAGAAAGCTGACTTCATTACTGCCTACGCCCATAGTCAAAATCTGCAGCTCCTGGCTCTAACTGAGACCTGGATAACCCCCAATAACTCATCAACACCTGCAGCATTATCTACAAACTATAACTTCACTCACACACCTCGACCTTCCAGGCGGGGTGGAGGCACTGGCCTCATGACATCTCCTTCATGGACTACAAACTTAACACCCCTCCCAGCACTGTCACTCTCCTCTTTTGAATATCATGCAGTATCTGTCTCTAATCCTTTCAATCTCACCATTGTTACACTCTACCGCCCTCCAGGTCCGCTCGATCACTTCACAGATGAGCTGGACATGCTTCTAAGCTCCTTACCGGAAGATGGTACCCCTCTCCTTCTATTGGGCGACTTCAACCTCCCTGACTCATCTCAGTCAGTCATAGTAGTCTCCCTCCTACAATCATTTGACCTGACTCCCATTGCCATGCCTCCCACCCACAAAGCAGGCAACTCCTTGGATCTCATATTTTCCCGTAACTCCAGCATCATTAACACCACGGTAACTCCCCTACATGTATCTGACCATTCCTTCATATCCTTCTCACTAACTCTCATGCTTAACCGAAAGGTCTTCACCCCAACTCAAACCGTCTCACTCAGACGCAACCTGCCCTCCCTATCCCCCTCCACCCTCTCCTCTGACATACTATCCACTCTACCTTTGAGTGACACCTTCTCTGCTCTCTCCACAGAGAAGGCAACCTCCACCCTCCTCTCAGCCCTTGCAACCTCCTTCGACAAGCTCTGTCCCCTCGTTGAGAAACCTGCCCGCCGTTCCCCACCCAGTCCATGGCTGACAGATCCAGTGAGAGAACAAAGACAGGTCCTGAGAGCAGCTGAAAGGAAGTATAGAAAGTCACGCCTCACTGCTGACATCGACACATATCACAACCTCTTGTTAACATTCTCCAAAACCATTACTAATGCCAAAGCTTCTTTCTTTCACCATAGGATCGAGGCCTCTGCCAAGAATCTTCGCAAACTGCATGCTACCATGTCCTCCCTCCTCACTCCCCCCCCACCCCCCCCTCCCTCATCTTTCTCTGCCAAAGACTTTGCGATCTTCTTTGAGGAAAAAGTGGAGAACATCCGCAGCTCCTTCTCCCAACCCCCACCCATTCCAAATGCTGAATCGAGAACCTCATCCTTCACTCTGTCATCTTTCTCTCCCATTACAGAAGCCGAGACCCTGACACTGGTAACGTCGAACCGTCCGACTACATGCCAGCTGGACCGGCTACCTTCCCCACTCCTCCAGACCATAGCACCAGACATCCTCCCATTCCTAACTGCAACCATCAACTCCTCACTCAACTCGGGGGTGGTCCCCACCTCCCTAAAACAAGCCAGAGTCACGCCCCTCATAAAAAAACCATCCCTGAACCCTACCGTCATAGGCAACTACCGTCCTGTCTCTCTTCTCTCCTTCCTTTCTAAAACACTTGAACGTGCTGTATCCAACCAACTTACTGCTTATCTCTTACAGAATGACCTCCTAGACCCTAATCAGTCAGGCTTCAGGACTGGTCACTCCACAGAGACAGCCCTCATTGCGGTCACAGAGGCACTTCACTTAGCAAAAGCGAAAGGCCTCTCCTCTGTCCTGATTCTCCTAGATCTATCTGCAGCCTTCGACACAGTCAACCACCAGATCCTCCTCGCGGCCCTCGCAGGAATGGGAGTGGCTGGCTCTGCGCTGACATGGTTGTCATCATACCTCAATGACCGCTCCTACCAAGTGTCATGGAGAGGGACCCTGTCGGCCACCCGCCCCCTGCGGACGGGTGTCCCCCAGGGCTCGGTTTTAGGACCCCTTCTCTTCTCCCTCTACACTAAATCACTGGGTAACATTATCACGTCTCATGGCTTCTCCTACCACTGTTATGCCGACGATACTCAACTCTTCCTCTCCTTCCCTCCCTCAGATATCCACGTCTCTGAGCGGATCTCGGCCTGTCTGTCCGACATCTCCGCCTGGATGACGACCAACCACCTCAAACTGAACCTAAGCAAAACAGAATTGCTCCACCTGCCGGCCAAATCCTCCCCCCTGACCGACCTTTCCATCACAGTCGAGAATGCAGCTGTGACCGCGTCCCCGACCGCCAAGAACCTTGGTGTTGTCCTCGACGACCAGTTGAACTTCTCTGCTCACATCGCAGCGACAACCAGAACCTGCCGATTCCTCCTGAGCAACGTCAGAAGGATACGCCCCTTCCTGACAAAAGAAGCCACCCAACTCCTCGTCCAATCAACAGTCATCTCCCGCCTCGACTACTGCAACGCACTGCTCGCTGGCCTCCCGGCCACTGCCACTAAGCCTCTTCAACTCATTCAGAACGCAGCGGCCCGCCTGATCTCAAACCTACCGAAGTCGGCCCATGTCACCCCACTTCTTAGGGACCTGCACTGGCTCCCCATTGCTGCACGAATCCGCTTCAAGGCCCTCGACCTAGCATACCGTGCGGCAAAGGGAACTGCTCCCGCCTACCTCCGGTCAATGGTCTCTAACTACACACCCTCAAGACCCCTACGCTCTGCATCTTCTGGCCGCCTCAGACCTACTCCTATCCAAGCTCCGGGAGGGTCATCAAAGAGAAGTCGCCTATTCTCAGTCCTTGCCCCACAATGGTGGAATGAACTACCCACCCCAGTTAGGACAGCCGAAACACGTCCAATCTTTCGCCGTCGACTAAAGACGCACTTCTTCAACCATTATCTGAATTAAAAAAAAAAAAAAAAAAAAATCTAACCCTAACTAACCATACTGTCATGCACTTGTCCTAATAAACTAACCTACACTGTAGCACTCAACACTTTGATGAACATTGTTACTCAGCTGATAGAGTTGTGCTCTTCCTGATGGCTTGTCGTACAGAACTTGTAAGTCGCTTTGGATAAAAGCGTCAGCTAAATGACTAAATGTAAATATGAAAATGTAGTCAATATAAAACAATTACACAGGCTAGGGCCTGTTTGTGTTTCCTCTCCGCCCTGCTCCTGACTAGGTGGCTCCAGAATGGCCAGAGTCTGTGGAGGTTTGTTTGCTGAAGTGCAGAGAGAACTCACTCTCATTCAGCTAAATCTATCACATACGTTGAGAAGTGATCCTGAAAGCAGGCGATTCACTTCCTTTTCCAGAGGGAAGGCAGAATCCTAAGAGGAAGGGGGAAACAGGTGGATGGGGCCTGAGGTTGAAGCCGGGGGACAATTTGAAATGACACCTTAAAAGATTTTAAGGGAGGCTAAAACAACAGCATTATTTGTATAACAGGAAATGGGAGCAGGGCAAAATAAAGATGATGATAAAGGAAGATGATGTGCATGGCTTAGTTTCCAGACATTTCTGGATGCCGCCCAGTAGTAATATAACAGATTTGGAAGGGCAAGGCCTCTACTCTAAAGTATTTTGGTAGGAATAGCAGGATTGTTTGGAACAAGTCAAGTCAAGTGTTCCTCTATTCATTTCAGGTGTAATAGCAGCATGTGGGAAGGGGGGGGGGGGGGTACAGGCAAGGGGTAAAAAGAGAGTAGAATAGCATAATAAGTGAATGGCAATACACTATAGGTAATGTATACTCTATTGATAATAATAATCGTATACTTAGTAGCTGGGAGTCAAACAGTCCTAACAGTGAGTTCTCGAGTTCTCCAGGCTCCGTTAGTTCTCCAGCCGTTGGCTACTGGCACAAAGGACTAAGCCTGTTTTTGGGATTCGAACTTCGTCAGGGTTTTTCGAACGGATGTTCGAACCTTCGTTTTTAATTCAATTATAAATTTTTTTTATTTTTTTTTATAAATATCCTCAAACTAAATCCTCAATTTGAAAAGTGATTAATCTGATTAAAGGAGTCTTTTTTATTATTAAATCAACTTTCTCTAATAAATATTACTCATCAGTTTTTAATACTATAATATTAGTGTAGCCTAATCTTTATCTGCAACTGTGAAGAAAAACCCCATTGGTTTAAACAGAATGAATAGACACATAAAAAAAATATCCATTGTTTTTAATAAAAAATAAAAAATTTGAATGTTGATTTAGAATTCGAATGCCAACGTAACGAACGAAGGTCCGAACGTTTGGGCTCAGCCCTACAAAGGACTGGATGAGGCGGTTTGTGGTCTGTCGTGAGGGGATGAGCTCCTCTTGGCTAGCTCTTCATAGACGGGGTGGGAGGGGTTTTCCAGGATAACCTACAGATTTTTCCTCATCCTCCTCCCATTTACATTGTACATTTACATATAGTAATTTAGCGGACACTTTTATCCATAGTGAGTGACTTACAAGTTCAGGAAGGGTCCAACTCTGGCAGCTAGTAACATTGTTCATCAAACAGTGTCGAACTTGAGTGCTACAGTCCTGGAACTTGAGTGCTACAGTCCTGGAACTTGAGTGCTACAGTCCTGGAACTTGAGTGCTACAGTTCTCTCCGCAACCACCAAGAAATTTGGGAAGAATGGTAATTTTTGTTGTATTCATTCTGCCAGTTAGAATCATTTACCCCAGACAGAGTTTGAGACAACAGGGGAAAAGGAGGGTGAGTCAGAGGAATGTTCATCCCGAGATATTTGAACCCTGAGGGACAAGTGAAAAGGCAGATATGGTTGTTGCAGACTCAATGCAGAAGTGTTAATTTCACTGTATGCCCTGGTATGTATGTGATGAATAAGACTCTTGAATCTTGAATCTAACTGGGAAGCATTCGCTATAGGTGGAAGATTTAAGAAGTTCAGAATAGGTTTTGTGTAAAACAAACACACCACTTTGGGAAGACCACATTGACTCACTAGACATCTGCAGTCTCCATGAACTATTCACAGATGCCTCCTCACGCTTGCTGTGTTGACAAATTTGACAAAATTTACTAAAACTAAAGACCTGTATTTTATTTTAGTTAGTTAGTACACATTATAGTTTCAGTTTGTTTTTCTTCTAAAGTCCAGATTAAATGTTTATTTCAGTCAAATAAAAAATTAATATTTTTTCGTTTTCGTTTTTCATTTAGTTAATTTTCTTTGTTTAGTTTCTGTTTAGTTTTAGTTATTAGTTTAGTTTTAGTTAGGTCTAACTATTAATAACCTTGACACACACAGTCAAGACCTCACATCTCCATTACTTTGATCCATCATTTTCCTAGTAGTTTATTATTATTATTATTATTATTATTATTATTATTATTATTATTATTATTATTATTATTATTATTATTATTATTATTATTATTATTATTATATTATTATTATTATTATTATTATTATTATTATTATTATTAACAGAGCAGGATTATTATAATTTCTTACCAGTGTAACGGTTGTAACAACGTCACCTTAAACTTCGATGCCCAGAGTGTCCCACGTCGCAGGCAACAACACAGACCGCTATACCAAGAGGTGAATTCACTTCTAAGTAATGGGTTAATGCGTCTTTTGAGGATGTGAGAGTGAGTTTAACCCATAGCACCGCTACTCACCCCAGCCCTTCTTGACTGCGCTTCACGATACCATCCATTACACTCACCCTCTCAAACTCACTCCACTCCACCCAAGGCATCCGGGTCAATCGGCACCATTGTAACGGTTGTAACAACGTCACCTTAAACTTCGATGCCCCGAGTGGGAGTCGAACCCCGGTCTCCCACGTCGCAGGCAACAACACAGACCGCTATACCAAGAGGTGAATTCACTTCTAAGTAATGGGTTAATGCGTCTTTTGAGGATGTGAGAGTGAGTTTAACCCATAGCACCGCTACTCACCCCAGCCCTTCTTGACTGCGCTTCACGATACCATCCATTACACCAGTATAGAGACTCTTCTTTCCAGCTGTGCTGCCTACAGTTCCAGCATATTTATGAGGACCAGCCATGTTTTAAAGCAAGGTGAAACCAAGCGCAGAGAGAAGTCTGAGCATGTGAGAATAAGTCGGACCAGACCAGACCAGACCAGACCAGACCAGGACAGGGGGCTGCTGATGCGGGCTCTGCAGACCACACTAAATCACCAGCCTCCCAGCAGCATGTCTCGCTGTTAATAAACACCCAAACAATGTTAGCATTCAGCTGGCAGGCTTTCAACACGCTTCATGCATGGGTCAACAACAGCAACAACAACAGCAGCTGTATGCTGGAAATAACTTCAACCACACTCAGCCGTATTACGCATATATCTATGTATTTATTAAGGCTGTCAAAGTTAACGCGGTATTAACGCGTTATCGCCCAATTCTATTAACGCCACTGTTTTTTTTAACTCACGATTCACTTTTAAGATTTTTTTTTATTTTTTTATATATATATACTTTTTACTAGACTTCACTCAGGTGTATTATTGATGCTCTCATTGATACTATGTTTGTTTCTGAAGTGTGTGTGTGTGTGTGTGTGTGTGCGTGTGTGTGTGTGTGTGTGTGTGTGTGTGTGTGTGTGTGTGTGTGTGTGTGTGTGTGTGTGTGTGTGTGTGAGAGATATATAGAGAGCGGGGGGTGAGAGAGATGAAGGGGCAAGAGAGAAAGAGAGCTGGGAGAGTGTGTGTGTGTGTGAGAAAGAGTTTCAAGTTTCAAGTTTCTTTAATAGTTGTCATAAAGAAGTACAGAATACTTTTATACAAAATGCTTCTTACTGTTTCGCTCCAGAGACTGTGTTAGACAAGATAGTATGAAGTAAAATAGTATAGCATGTAAAATAGAAGTAAAAATAGAGGTCACATTGTTCAGTATAGACATATGTACAATGTTCGATGCAGAATAGAAGTAACTGAGTTACCATACAATATACAATATATACTATGCAATGTACTAATATACAATACTATATAGTGCAGAGCAGAAATGGGATGAGGTACAATTTAGGTACAATTTACAGTAAGGTGTGCGAGTTGTAGTGCAAATCCTTTACCAATAAATATAAATATAAAGTGTAAAGTGTGTTTAGGTGTTCTAAAGTGTGTAAAGTGGGTGCTGCAGTGAGTTGCCCGTTTCAAGTGAGTGTGTGCGTGTGGATGTGTGTGCTGTGTGCATTTGATGGTTGCTGCATAGTGTTTATTGTTCGTTGAGCAGCCTGATGGCCTGGGGATAGAAGCTCCTTCTGAGTCTTTCTGTGCTCGCCTTAAGACTCCGGTATCGCTTGCCTGACCGCAGCAGTTCAAAGAGGCAGTTGTTCGGGTGGCTGGAGTCCTTGATGATTCTCTTAGCCTTCCCCCTGCACCGCTTGTTGTAAATGTTCTGGAGGGTGGGAAGCCCCCCTCCAATTGTGCGTTCGGCTGCACGTGTCACTCTTTGTAGTCTGCTACGGTCTTGTGCAGTGCTATTCCCAAACCAGGAGGTGATGTTGCCAGTTAGGATGCTCTCGATTGTACATGAGTAGAAGTTCCTAAGGATCTTCTGACTGACTTGGAACTTCCTTAGGCGCCTGAGGAAGTAGAGGCGTTGTCGTGCCTTCTTCACAACACTGTCAATGTGTGTGGTCCATGTCAAGTCCTCGGATATGTGGGCTCCGAGGTACTTGAAACTGTTCACTCTCTCAACCGGTGCCCCGTTGATGCTGAGGGGGCTGTAGTCCTTGACCCCCGACCTCCTGAAGTCCACAATCATCTCTTTTGTTTTGCTGACGTTCAGGGAGAGGCAGTTCTCCTGACACCACTGTGACAGATTCTCTACCTCTTCCAGGTAGGCCCTCTCGTCGTTGGCAGAGATCAGGCCCACCACTACTGTGTCATCAGCAAATTTGATGATTGTGTTGTTGTTCCGCTGTGCCACGCAGTCATGTGTGTACAGGGAGTAGAGGAGGGGGCTCAGAACACAGCCCTGGGGGGCCCCTATGTTGAGCGTGATGGATGAGGAGGTGCAGTTGCCTGCTCTTACCACCTGGGGTCTGCCCGTCAGGAAGTCCAAGACCCACTGGCAGAGGTCATAGTTCAAGCCCAGGTCCCTGAGCTTGGCTATGAGTTTGGAGGGGACTATGGTATTAAATGCTGAGCTGTAGTCAATGAACAGCATTCTCACATAGTTCCCCTGCCTCTTGTCCAGGTGTGATGCTGCTGTGTGCAGCACATGGGCTATGGCATCCTCCGTGGATCTGTTAGGGCGGTATGCAAATTGCAGGGGGTCCAGGTTGATGGGGAGGGAGGAACAGATGTAGCCCTTCACTAGCTTCTCAAAGCACTTCATGGCTATGGAGGTGAGGGCTACAGGGCGGTAGTCGTTGAGGCAAGCGGCGTAGATTTTTTGGGTACAGGGATGATGGTGGACTTCTTCAGACAGGTGGGGATGACAGCCTGTTCTAAGGACAGGTTAAAGATGTCAGTGAATACCGGGGCCAGTTGGTCGGCACAGACTTTTAGGACGCGGCCGGGGATGCCGTCCGGTCCTGCTGCCTTCCTGATATTCACTTTTTTAAAGGTCCGCCTCACCTCATGCTCTGTTACCCTGAACACTGAGTCTCCATCAGCAGACCCCCCCCCCCCCCTATTGCCGTGGCTTGTAGGCTGGTGTTGTTATTCACAGCCTCAAACCTCGCATAGAAGGTATTGAGATAATTTGCTAAGGAGATGTCACTGTTCAGTTTGAGGGAGGTGCCTTTGTAATCATTGTTCTGAGGCCCTGCCACATACCTCTAGAGTCAGCCTGTTCAAACTGAAGTTCAACTTTATCCCTGTAACGCCGTTTTGCCTTTATTACTGCTCTCCTGACGTTGTATCTTGCCGTCTTGTGTTCTTCCATGTTGCCTGTCGCCAGCCCGGTGTTGTAGGCTGAGGTGCGCACTTTCAGAGCCTCACGGACGGATTTATCTACCCAAGGCTTTTGATTTGGGTAGATTCTAATTGTGGTAGAGGGGATTGTTTCTTCTACCAGAGTACAGACAAAGTCAAGCACCGTTTCAGTGTATTCGTTAATATTGGCTGTGTTATCACGGAATACACTCCAGTCTGTGCATTCAAGTGCAGATTGAGAGGGGGGGTGTGATTACTCAGCCCTTGTGTGGGTGAATGTAACAAGTTCCTAACGTTTTCTTTCCCCTATTTCATGCACACTTTATTCATTGTTTAAAATGATTATTTTCTTTTAAGTTATTTTGTGCATCACTTTGTTTTGAATTTGATGCAAATTTGCAATGCATGAGGGTCATCCTTTTGTGTTAAATGGCTGCATAACAAGCATTTGGTGATTAATCGCGAGTTAACTATGGACAATCATGCGATTAATCGAGTTTAAATATTTTAATCGATTGACAGCACTAGTATTTATATACAATGCAGCACTCTGACAAAAGGGTGGTAAATAATTTAGAAGGCAGCCCCAATTTCACCTGATAATCATCTGAGTGAATATGATGAACTAATGCCATTGTTGAATGGATGAGGTAATAATTACTGATGTACAACAGATGAATAACAAGGCTAATACAAATGTATGATGCCAAGAACATATTTATAGCCAAGCTGTTTATTTGATCCCTCCCTCCCCCTGTCTGTCTGTCTGTCTGTCTGTCTGTCTGTCTGTCTTCATGCCTAACCTGTCTGTCCATGTGTTTACCTGTCTGTGTGTACAGGCTGGGTGACCAGTTCTATAAAGAGGCCATCGAACACTGCCGCAGCTACAACGCCCGCCTGTGCGCTGAACGCAGCGTGCGCATGCCCTTCCTGGACTCCCAGACCGGCGTGGCGCAGAACAACTGTTACATCTGGATGGAGCAGCGTCACCGCCAGCCAGGTAGGGCCGTGTACCGTAGCTCCTCTGGTGGCTGTATCTGCAGACGGGAAGAGGATGAGAGGGAGGATGAGTAAAAAAAAGGGAAAAAAAAGCCAGTTACTTTATTAAAGAGTAACTAAACACATGATCATTTGCTGCCCTTGTGGTTGATATTCTCACCCTGCTGCACACTCTGCCCTACCCCAATCGGTGATGTCAGAGTACCCCCCACCAGACAGACTTTGATAGTATCTCCAAAGAGGTACTCTGACATCACCGATTGTGGTGCACAGTCTGCAGCATGAGGGTGAAAATAACAACCACTAGGGCAGCAAAATAACCATGTGTTTAGTTACTCTTTAAGACAAATGATTGAAGGGATACTTGGACATTTAGAATGTTAGCTGGTTATTGTTCTCCATCAAAAACTTGGGGGGGGGGGAAGGATTTCTACATTCATCCTGTGGCGTGTTGGTAATATTGCCCCTTGGTTTCAATGAGGAATGCTAATGATGGGGAATCTGAAGGGTATGAACATTTTCCTCCAATGTGAAATTATAAATCAAGTTTCAAGTTTCAAGTTTAAAATACATGTACTTTACGGTGAAATGCTTGGTTCTGTATGAGCCCCTGAGAGTAGGGCTGGGCGATATGGAAAAAAATCATATCGCGATAACGATATGATAATTTTTTTTTTTTTTTTATCCACTTTTTCTCCCATTTTTCTATATTTTTCTCCCATCCCAATTTCGTATCATCCAATTCAACCCTCCCCTGTCACGAACGCTGTTTCTTGCCTCCCACAAGCCGGCTGCAATGTGGACTAAGTCATACATAGCACAAGTCCCCTCCGGTACTTGAGGTAACAGCAGTCGCATCTTTTCACCTGCGCAGCTCGATCTCTCAGTGTCGAGGAGTAACGCGTGGGAGGCTCACGCTGCCCCCGACACTTCCTGATTCTACTGCGCAGGCGCACCAACCGACTTGTAGGAGTCGCTTGTTCACAACGCTCGATCCCCACCCTTCAGTTTCCCTCCCCGTAATACGGCCAATGTGTATTACTGCGGACGACCAGCTAAACTGAAAACAATGTGGAGAGCTGGATTCGAACACGCGAACCCAGCGTCTCCACATTGGTGGCGAGTGCCTTGCCCACTACACCACCTAGCCGCCCAACGATATGATAATGTTATCATATTTCTCGATATCGATAATTATCGAATTGTTATAAGTATTAAATATATATATATATATATTTTTTTTTAACAACAGATGTATGTTTTTTTTGCAGCAATTCTTTGTCATTGCCGCCATATTTAGTGTTACATCCCCCCACACTCCAGTTCTCAGGCTGCAGCTGGTTTAAAAGCGAAAGTAAACCGGCTTCTCTGCTGGCTGTGGCTCCAGGGGAGTTGAACAGTTCTGGCTCTGCTAGTTTATTTTCGATCTTTTGGCGCTTTTTTGGTGGACAAACCACCGCACATGTGCACCGTGACTCGTGACTGGAGTCTAGTTCTGCTAGAACACATAGCCTACTGTGTACAGACTGTGGTTTCAAACTGTATTTTAAATTAGAAAGCAAACAAAATAAATGGACAAGAGAAAAATAAATCTCAATTTGGTCAGTATTGTCATTTGGACAAGCAAAGCCATTACTTTAAGTTGCAGGCAAGAAAGACAAGTCTGTCCACTGTCTCTGGTTTTAAAACTGCCCTGTTGCAGGTCACAAAAAAAAAAAAAAAATATATATATATATATATATATATATATATATATATATATATATATATATATATATATATATATATATATATATATATATATATATATATATATAAAAAAAAAATTTATTTCGATATTCGATATCGATTATTAAAATATATCGCGATATTTATCGTTATCGTTATATCGCCCAGCCCTACCTGAGAGTGTGCTTCATACAGTTAACCAGATAAAGCACAGTCTCGACGGAGCCCACAGAGAGGCGGCCGGACGGTGCGGCGCCATGTTGTGTTTGTGTAAATGTTGAAGTATTCCTTTATACGCCCACTTTATTAACTATAGGCCTAGAAAAAAACAACTCACCTGCCCACAACTGACTTTTAATAAATCGCTGACTGGACATAAGATATTTATGAAGCAAATACATCAGTGTTCTGATGTAGGCCTTAGTGCTATACACACACACACGCACGCATGCACACGCACGCACGCACGCACGCACACGCACGCACGCACACACACGCACACACACACACACACACACACACACACACACACACACACACACACACACACACAGTGAGTGGTGTATATTAGATCAAATCAAATCAAACCAAATTTATTTGTAAGGCCTGACAATACACGTTAATGTCCCCATGGGCCGGACACGTCTTCTTTAAACAAGTCAAGAAGAAACATAACAATAAGTCAAGAACAAAACAAGAACACCATAAGGTCCAACAAATTTAAAATAAATGCAAATAAATAATAGAATGCAAGCACTCCCAGACATACCCCACGCGAAGGTAAGGAAAAACTCACTAAAACCTAACAATAGGGAAAAAATGCTCCACAGGCAGTGTGGAGGAGAGAAACATTAGAAGGGCCATTCAAGGGGGATCTCCCCCCTTGAATGTGGTGGATCAGTCGTTAGTTCAAAGAAGTAGAACTGAGGACATTAAGGAGGACAATATAGGATTGTTTTCACATATATTGCAGGTACAATTGTGATCTATAATAAAAAAAAAATTTAATACAACGTTTTTTTTTCTTCGTTTTTCAAAGGTATTTCACACACTTTCAACAGCTAGAATATTTCCCATTAATGATCAATCTCCTCATATTTCAGGCTTGAGGGAGGTGTGTCTACTAGAATCTCTCATTCACATTACAATATTAATTCATTGTGTTTATTAGTTGTATAAATGGGACAAAAGCCATCTTGCAGCCTTTGTAATTATAGATATCGCAGCACTTCATAATATATACTTTTTCCCTCAACTTCTAGGCAAAACTCTGCTTCCACGTGCAAAATGCGTGCGCATCTTTTAAGTTGAAAAAACTCATTCCCTGCTGGGGATCAGGATATTTGGTGTTTAATACATTTGCATACCTGGTTAGACTATTAATGCATCTATTAATTAATGCAGTTTTTTCTGCGGGGAAAAACTCCAAGGGACTTTCTGGATGAAAGCACTTGACTATAGGCAAAGGCAACCGAACCTGTGGACACTGGACATGTCTACGCTGTCCCTGGAGACGTCTGGAGTCAAAACGTCATCGTTGTTTACAAACATGTAAAAGGGTCTATTCTGTTATCAATATAAATCTGATGTATCAGTCAGCCTCAGTTCCACCTATACCAGTGTTGTCCTCGTGTCGTGCGCTTGTGATCCGGCTGGAGGTGGGCAGTCAGGAGGAGGCTGTGTGGAGATCTGGGTCGCCTGTACAGCCAGAGGGAACAATATGCTGTTCAGTGAGTGCTGGACACAAATAGGCCGCTCTCCATCTCCCATGCTAAAAGCCCTGGGGCCACACCCTGTACTTTGTGGCAGGACCAGTACACATTATGAATTTATTCTGGGTTTATCCCCCTCTCCCTCTTTCTCTCTCTCTCTCCCTCTCTCCCCTCCTCCCTTGCTACTTGTTCAGACCTCTCTCCTTTCTGCAGACCTGTCGATGTTAGTGTTCTCTCTCTCTTTCTCTCTCTCTCTCTCTTTCTCTCTCTCAATCTATCCGTCCCTTCCCTTGATCTTTCTCCTTCCATCTGCTTCCACTGAGTAGTGTGGCGGTGTGGGACATATGGTGAGATTTGATGTTTTAGATGGAATCATGAATGGTAAAGGGAGGCTGCAGGGATCTGACCATATGAAAGCAGGCGCGTGTGTGTGTGTGTGTGTGTGTGTGTGTGTGTGTGTGTGTGTGTGTGTGTGTGTGTGTGTGTGTGTGTGTGTGTGTGTGTGTGTGTGTGTGTGTGTGTGTGTGTGTGTGTGTGTGTGTGTGTGTGTGTGTGTGTGTGTGTGTGTGTGTGTGTGTGTGTGTGTGTGTGTGTGTGTGTGTGTGTGTGTGTGTGTGTGTGTGTGTGTGTGTGAATCATGTGTATCAGTGACATGTGAAAATATCCCCTCTACCTGCAGCATCCTGCTCCTGGTGACAACTGTGTGTGTGTGTCTCTCTCTCTCCAGGCCAGGCAGCAGGACAGATGTACACCTACCCTGCTCGCTGCTGGAGGAAGAGGAGGCGGCTCCACCCGCCTTTGGACCCCCAGCTCCGCTTGTGTGAACTCAGACTGGGTAACTCACACACACACACACACACACACACACACACACACACACACACACACACACACACACACACACACACACACACGCACACACACACACACGCACACACGCACACACACACACACGCACACACGCACACACACACACACACACACACACACACACACACACACACACACACACACACACACACACACACACACTACTGAGATCATTCGGAAACTGTCCTGTCCTACACCTAACTTTCGTTTCTCCCTTTCACTCCAAGGCATGGTATTCATGCAGACAGATACTAAGTACTCATAGATACTGCTTTATTTGCTGTACTTATTATTTAAGTGGGTTATTGGTTTACTTAATGTTTCATCATTTTGTGTCTCATGAACAGTGTTTTTTTTAAAAGTGTGGACATCTATAAAGCCACTCGATCATGTTGTCTAGATCCCATCGCCCAGAGGATGAGTTCAAGTTCAAGTTCAAGTTCTTTAATAGTTGTCATACAGAAGTACAGAATACTTTCATACAAAATGCTTCTTACTGTTACGCTCCAGAGACTGTGCTAGACAAGATAGTATCAAATAACATAATAACATAATATAGCATGAATTTAGAAGAAGAAAATGAGGTCACAGTGTTCGGTATAGACATATGTACAATGTTCTGAGTTACCATATAATATACAATACACAATACTATGCAGTGTACTAATGTACAGTACTATCTAGTGCAAAGCAGAAATGGGATGAGGTACAATTTTAGGTACAATTTACAGTAAGGTGTACGAGTTGTAGTGCAATCCTTCATCCATAAATATAAAGTGTGGGGAGTGGGTGCTACAGTGTGTTTGTTTAAAGTGGGTGTGTGCTATAAAGTGTGTGGAGTGGGTGCTACAGTGTGTTTGTTTAAAGTGAGTGTGTGCGTGTGGATGTGTGTGCTATGTGCGTTTGGTGGTTGTTGTTGTGTAGTGTTCATTCATTGTTCGTTTAGCAGCCTGATGGCCTGGGGATAGAAGCTACTTCTGAGTCTTTCTGTGCTCGCCTTGAGACTCCGGTATCGCTTGCCTGACCGCAGCAGTTCAAAGAGTTAGTTAGTGTCTAGATCCCATCGCCCAGAGGATGATGTTAGTGTCTAGATCCCATCGCCCAGAGGATGATGTTAGTGTCTAGATCCCATCGCCCAGAGGATGATGTTAGTGTCTAGATCCCATCGCCCAGAGGATGATGTTAGTGTCTAGATCCCATCGCCCAGAGGATGATGTTAGTGTCTAGATCCCATCGCCCAGAGGATGATGTTAGTGTCTAGATCCCATCGACCAGAGGATGATGTTAGTGTCTAGATCCCATCGCCCAGAGGATCATGTTAGTGTCTAGATCCCATCGCCCAGAGGATGATGTTAGTGTCTAGATCCCATCGCCCAGAGGATCATAGTAGTGTCTAGATCCCATCGCCCAGAGGATGATGTTAGTGTCTAGATCCCATCGCCCAGAGGATGACGTTAGTGTCTAGATCCCATCGCCCAGAGGATGATGTTAGTGTCTAGATCCCATCGCCCAGAGGATCATAGTAGTGTCTAGATCCCATCACCCAGAGGATGATGTTAGTGTCTAGATCCCATCGCCCAGAGGATGATGTTAGTGTCTAGATCCCATCGACCAGAGGATGATGTTAGTGTCTAGATCCCATCGCCCAGAGGATGATGTTAGTGTCTAGATCCCATCGACCAGAGGATGATGTTAGTGTCTAGATCCCATCGCCCAGAGGATCATAGTAGTGTCTAGATCCCATCACCCAGAGGATGATGTTAGTGTCTAGATCCTATCGACCAGAGGATCATAGTAGTGTCTAGATCCCATCGACCAGAGCGGCACGGTGGTGTAGTGGTTAACACTGTCGCCTCACAGCAAGAAGGTCCAGGGTTCGATTCCCGCTTGGGGACCAGGGCCCTCATTCATCAACGTGTTCTACGCACAGATTTGTGCTTACCCTGTGCGTACGATCATTTCTAAGCAAAGAGTGGGATTCATCAATTTCAACTTGAACTTGACTTCGTGCTTATATTTACGCACAGCTCGGACCATGCGTACCTGGCGCCCAGTGGTAGAATATATTATTACAACAAGGAAATGAGCTTCTGTGCATAATAACACTGGATGTTCTGTACGAACCGTAGTTCATTATAGTTCATTGTAAAATAGCAACAGTAGTGTAATTATGGTCAAAACCCTATAAATAGCATTTGGAATAATAGATCTTTCTCTCAGAATGAATTAGGGGTGGGACGATACATCGATCCAGATCGATATATCGATCTATTATCAATAATCAAATAGGATCGATGCCACGTAAAAAGATCGATTCATATTGCGATACTCTTATTTTGAAAATCCGGCGACGGCGACGTCATCGCCCTGCGCCCAGTGTTGTGAAACTCAAACTCTGTTTAACATCAACAGCTGCCAGTAGCGTCTAGAGCGTCACTAGAGCAAGACTAGTGTGCCTATTCTGTGACCCAAAACATGTCCCTGCTGTTTTATTCCACAACGGGTCCAAATTGCATCTAACCTGCTTTGCAATCCTCGTCACTCCATTATGCCCACGTCGCGTTAAAGATCGAAGATAACGTTACTTTAGCGTGAGCTAACAAGCTAACCCAGAGCCATAGGCAGAGAGAAGTGGGGACTGGGAGGGTGCATTCTCGGGGATAGCCCCACTAACAGGATTTGGCCGGTACTGCACCTTGGGACTCCCAATATGCTTTTCCAGCCAAAATACAGCTCTGTGACAGTGAATAGGATATTAATATCGAGAAAAAAAAGAAATGAACCAAAAACAGTGAACAGGAGGTCTATTTGTATTAAAAACAATAGATTGTTTTTCATTTAAATGTCTGGAAGAGCTCAAAAATAAAAATGTCATGATATTTCCATTGCCTTTTTTGTTTGTTGATTTAAATGTTACTGATTGTATTAAATGGGCACATAATATCGTCTCATATCGATCGCAGGCACCTGAATCGTATCGTATCGTATCGTGGCAGACTGTGTGATATCGGATAATATCGTATCGTTGTCCAAAGAATCGATATTGTATCGTATCGTGATTAAACTGGTGATTCCCACCCCTAGAATGAATGCAGCATGGTTTATATAGCGTTATCGGAATATACGGGGTGTAGGCTACTGACTGACTGCGCTCCGCGTAGCTTGATTGATTGATTGATTGAAAAGTTTATTAACAGATTGCAGAATGGGTACAGTACAGTACAGCTCAGTACATACAATTGTTAATTGGGGATGCAGACCAGAGAAAGACTTTCGTCTTGTTTACATCAGGGTCCCCCATTTTCAATTCATCATAAATCATAAAGCTCAACTCGTTATTATTTTGCGCAGACCGCAGAAACACGGGAACGTTTTGATTATATTTAAAAGGCTTTACGTTAAACGAAACAAGTGGAATTTCGAAGCTGTAAGCAGAATACAAGTCATATGAATATAGTGTTCTTCCCCCTTTTTACTGTATAAGAAAGAATAGAAAACGCATTGCAATGACACCAGATAGTGGACAGACTATGTATATGATGGGATTCAAGTTCATGTATTGAAAGGCAGGCTACATCATACATGCAGTGAGATT